>NW_027251399.1:0-49414 GCF_044704955.1 Pristiophorus japonicus | reverse complement strand
AATGATGACGGCCGACTCCAACCGGTGGCTTCTTCCTCCAGGTCACTCTCTCAGGCAGAGCGTGGATACGGCACGGTAGAAAAGGAAGCGCTCGCTTGTATTTACGGTGTGAAAAAGATGCACCAGTACCTTTTTCGGTAGACGGTTCAAGCTAGAGACGGACCACAAGCCGTTAACATCCCTGCTGTCCGACAGCAAGGCTGTCAATGCCAATGCGTCAGCTCACATACAGCGATGGGCCCTCACACTGGCTGCGTATGACTACACCATACGGCACCGGTCAGGCACCAAAGATTGCGCTGATGCGCTCAGCGGGCTCCCACTGGCCACCACCGAGAGGGCGTCGGAACAGAGCGCTGAGATGATCATGGCCGTTTAGGCTTTTGACAATGCAGGCTCCCCCATCACAGCCCACCAGATCAAACTCTGGACCAACAGAGACCCCCTCCTATCCATGATAAAGAAATGTGTCCTGACTGGGGATTGGGCGCCCGCACACAGGACGTGCCCCGAGGAGGTCAGACAGGTTCCGAGACGGATGGATGAGCTCTTCATCCAAGCTGACTGCCTGCTATGTGGCAGCGGGGTAGTCATGCTCCAGAAAAGAAGGGAAGCATTCATCAGGGAACTCCACAGCGAGCACCCTGGCATCATGTTAATGAAGGCCATTGCCCGGTCACATGTATGGTGGCCGGGGATTGAGTCAGACCTGGAACACTGGGTTTGCAGATGCACGACGTGTGCCCAGCTGGGCAATGCCCCCAGGGAGGCCCCACTCAGCCCGTGGCCCTGGGCCACCAGGCCATGGTCACGTATTCATGTAGACTATGCGGGCCCGTTCATGGGGAAAATGTTCCTGATCGTTGTCGATGCATACTCGAAATGAATCGAGTGTATCATATTAAACTCGTGCACGACATCCATCACCGTGGAGAGTCTGCGTACGGTTTTCGCGACCCATGGCTTGCCGGACATCCTGGTCAGCGACAATGGCCCGTGTTTCACCAGCCATGAATTCCAGGAGTTTATGTTGGGCAATGGTATTAAGCACGTCCGGACAGCGCCATTCAAGCCGGCTTCCAATGGCCAGGCGGAACGGGGCGGTCCAAGTCATAAAGCAGGGCATGCTACGCATCCAGGGACTCTCCCTTCAGTACCGCCTATCGCGCCTCCTGCTGGCCTACAGGTCCCGCCCGCACTCGCTCACGGGAGTCCCGCCAGTGGAACTCCTCATGAAATGCACGCTCAAAACGCGGCTGTCCCTCATCCACCCAGCCCTGGCAGACATTGTTGAGGGCAAGCCTCAGTCCCAAACCAAGTTCCATGATCGAAACTCAAGGGGGAGGTGTATAGAAATGGATGACCCGGTATTTGTTCTTAACCATGCTTTGGGACCCAAGTGGCTTGAGGGCACAGTAATTGGCAAAGAAGGGAATAGCGTCATAGTGGTCAGTCTAAACAATGGGCAGATATGCCGCAAACACTTGGACCAAGTAAAGAAAAGGTTCAGCATAGACACGGAGGAACCTGAATAAGAGCATGAGATGTCACCCACACCACTGCCAGTGGACGAGCAACGAGGACAATCCACAGTATGCACAGTCCCTGCGGCCAGCCCGGACAGGCCGGAATCACCTCAGGTGACAGAGATGCATGCCGAGGCTCAGCCACCAGAGCCACAACTGCGGCGCTCCACGAGAGAGCGTCGACCACCCGATCGACTTAACCTTTGAGACAAAAAGACATAAGGGGGAGGTGATGTCATGTATGTAACCATCATGCAATGGTAATCTTCATGTAACTGTAACCTTCATGCAACTCTTGTACACTGTACTTATACGCTAGAAATGCAACCCTGACCACAGGGGGTGAACTTGCAGGAGACACTCCTCACCTGGGTTTCCAGATATAAAAGGGGAGGTCCCACCCAGGGTCAGCACTCCTTGGTCCTGGGCAATTAAGGTTAAGGTCACAGAGTGACTGGTTTGCTATACATGCCTCGTGTGAATTTGTAGTAAGGTGCAGGGACACTACAGTAGGTAAGCAGCTCTTGATGCTGCTGGCCGATGATGGATCCCTGGTTTCAGATCCGGAGGGCATCAGTAACAGGGCCCGAGACTATTACAGGGCTCTGTTCTCTCCGAATCCATCCAGCAAGGAAGTGCGTAGAGTTTTGTGGGAGGACCTGCCGAAGGTCGGCCCAGAGGGCGCCGAAAATCAGGCACTCCGCTAAGCCTGGCGGAGTTGACTGGTGCCCTCAACCAGCTCTCGAGGGGACAGTCCCCAGGGCTGGATGGGCTGACCGTGGAGTTCCACAGGGCATTCTGGGACATCTTGGGGGCGACTATGTGTGGGTCCTGGGGAAAGTCTGGCGACCGGGGAGATGCCCCTCTCTTGGTGCAGGGCAGTCATCGTCCTGCTGCCTAAGAAGGTCGATCTCTGCCTACTAACGAACTGGCGCCCGGTCTCCCACCTCAGCACGAATTACAACATTTTTGCCAGGGTGATGTCAGCTCGATTTAGTGCCATGCTGGACCACATGATCCACCCCGACCAGTCCTACACGGTCCCAGGTCAGACAATCCACGATGACATCCATCTGGTTCTGGACCTGGTCCACCATTCCCAGGAGGCTGGTCTGTCGGTTGCCTTCCTTTCCCTAGACCAGGAGAAGGCGTTCGACAGGGTGGATCATGAGTATCTGTTCAGAACTCTGCATGTTTTTGGGTTCGGGACGCATTTTGTCGCCTGGATCCGACTTTTGTACGTCACCGCGGAGTGTCTGATTAAGGTTAACGGGTCTCTGACAGCGCCCCTTCGCTTTGGGAGAGGGGTGCGACAGGGATGCCCCATGTCAGCCAGTTATATACCTTATGCGTGGAGCCTTTCCTGCACTTCTTGCAGAAGAGGTTGATGGGACTGGCTCTGCAAGGGCCGGGCGTGGAGGTCGTCCTCTCGGCTTACGCCGATGACGTGCTCCTCATGGTCGAGAATTCCGTTGACCTGCAGAGGATGCGTGAGTGCCAGGAGATTTACTCGGCTGCATCCTCCGCCAGGATCAACTGGGAGAAATGTTCCGGACTCCTGGTGGGTCAGTGGCGGGTGGACTCCCTGCCGGAGGAGCTCAGGCCTTTTGTCTGGAGCACGGCCCATCTCCTCTATCTGGGAGTCTACTTTAGCCCTGACGAGGAAACCTGGCCGGCAAACTGGCAGGAGCTGGAGGCCAAGGTCGCCGCTCGCCTAGGGGGCTGGACAGGACTGCTCCAAGTGCTGTCCTACAGGGGTCAAGCGCTTGTCATAAACCAGCTGGTGGCTGCTATGCTGTGGTACCGGCCGGTCGCTTTGACCCCTCCCCCTGCGTTTGTCGCTGTTGGAGCGGATTTTTGGACATATACTGGACTAGTATACGGGACCAAACATTTGTTTTATTTTCCCCTTTAATGAATTTTGTAAGGGACAATACTGATGCATTATGTTTTATATAAAAAACACAGTTAGACTTCAAGGTGTGCTGGCCTTGAGTTATGGAGATAGGAAAGTGAGATAATGAACGACTGGAGAGATAGTTAAGTGCTGAGTATGTTTGTTTATACCGGTGCCAAAAGCCTGCACTTGTTTATCCTACCCTGTCACAATGCAGGATGGTTTATATCAAAAGCTTAGCCTTCGATAGTAAAAGCTTTGTAGTGCTAAAGCATGTGTTGTAAAGTGACGTAATTTGTAAGATAAAAGAACCTCACTGAAGATACCAATTTGAGAAGTGTTCAAAGACAGGGGTCTCGAACACTTCTCCCAAAGCTTTGTCTCTGATTTAATAAACCTTTCTTGATATATTATACAGTCTCGGAAATATTTTTCCACAACAAAATGGCGTCACAAACAGGATACTGTCTGATCAGACGTGATCACTTAAGATAGTATCTGGAATCTGGTGTTAGAGACTGCAAAGAGAGGTGTACGGGCACGACGGGATAGTGTATAAGATACGAGTAAACAGATAGCGGGACGAGGCTGACTAACCAGTTTGAGTTGTCCCTTTAGTAAATAAGGTCGGTGCGGAAGGGAACTGATCACTCCAACCTAGAGCCGAAAACTCCGGTGGTAAGGAAACACGCTAGCTTTGTTGTGAAGACAAAGGGTCTCCACAGAGTAGTCGTGGCCGTGAGTATTACAGAAACAAAGGGAAACGTCCGAGACTGGCGAACATGGAAGGTAAGGAAGGGAATGTAAAACGCGGGCTGCCCGGGTCATTAATTAATTCCTATCATTAATTGTAACTTGCGTAATTACGTAATGCCATAAAAAAAGCTGATAGTGACTATCTTAAGTGACATATGGATCCAGACATAAGCTTTGTTGAATGAAGAGAGATTTTTGTGAGTGTCTATTTTGAATGAAGAGAGTACTCGAGTGATTTTGACTGTGGAATGAATGAAAGCCTGCTTGGGAAGGTGTGGAGTTGCCTGCCAGTTTTAGCTCCACTCACTCTTTCCAAACAGAGTAAAAAAAAATTTTACCCTTCGTAGTGTTGTCCTGTATGTGGGAAGTTTAAGAAACTGTGAACCTTATGGTATTACATTTTAAGTTAGAAACGAAGGTGTGGATATATTCGGATGATAAGTTACGGAGCTAGGAAATGCAAAAAGGATAGGTTTGTTGAGTAAAAGATTAAAAAATACATGGTCCTGGTAGTAAAAAAAAGAAAAGAAGAATTTATTTGACATGCTCATTTACTTGTCGAAAGAAAACATGCAATTGGGTTGAAAGACATAAATTTAGTCCCGGAATGAGATAAAAAATGCCTTTTAAAATGCTCCCATTTTCCTTTGTGTAAAACTTTGACACGAAAGCTTCTAGCTCAGTGAAGAAAAAAGAGTTTTAAATTTAGAAATACCTTCAGGGATCAGGTCAAACTCCTGGGCGAGTGGTGAGCTATCTGTGAAGATGTAAAAGGAACTTTTGAAAAAGGCTAAAACAGTAAGCTTTAGCAGTTTAGAAAAGAAAAAGATAAAGCAGGAAAAGATCTCTGCCACGGGAACAGGAGGAGGGCAGAAAAGGGGGACTTGCCATAATTGTGGAAAACCGGGCCATTTTGCCAGGGAATGCAAAGGGAAAGACAGTGAAAAGCAACGTACGTATTGTGGTAAGAAAGGGCACCTGGAAGCGACATGCTATGGTAAAAATGGCTATCCTAATAAGGCAAGGACCCTGTCAGAACAGGAATACCAGAAGTGGCAGGCGTACAAAGCCACCCGGTGATGTCCGGCGGCCCCTGTACAAAGTAAAAAGGAGGGAAGGATATATGTGTCTGCACTAGTAGGGGGCCGACAGTGTGAGATGCTAGTGGACACGGGAGCCTCAATATCCATTACCAATATGTCCCTTCCCGTCACCAACAAGAAGGCTCTGATAAACGGAATAGATGGATGGCCCACACTGGCCTACCTGAGCACCACCCAATTGGTGGAAATTGATAACTTATATATACCCATGAGATTTTACGTATGCAAGAATTGTGAGGGAACAATATTGGGGAATGATGTAATGAGTGAATTTAAGGCCCTGATTGATTGCGGCAAGGGGAAACTGCACCACTAACTCCCCAACATGGCCGGTAGGGAAACCAGATGGGAGTTATAGACTCACTATCGACTACACTGCCCTTAACAAGGTCACCCCCAAATTACACCCGATAGTGGCCAGCCCCTCCACAATCCTTACCTTATAGAGTGGGGCCCTGAACAAGAACAGGCGTATAGTAAACTCAAGTCAGAACTAGTCTCTGCACCTGGATTGGGACTGCCTGATATGGGTAAGGATTTCCACATCCACTGTAACAATGAAGGTGGGTTCTATATGGCCGTGGTCACCCAAGATCACGGGGATAAAAGGAGACCTACAGCCTATTACTCCACCACCGAAAGCTCGGTGGTGACTGGGTTATCCAGATGTATAGCCGTGCTAGATTGCGCAGCTTGGGCGGTAAAAATTAAGCGAGCCTGTGGTGATGACTGGAAACATCATTCTCCACACTAAACACACATTGGTAGAAATATTAAACACAGGAAAACTGAGAACCGTATCTAATATGAGACGGGCAAAGTGGGAAGCAGTCCTCTTAACACCCAACAAAGCGGTAACCATAATTAGGGATGTAGGAAACAACCCCGCAGAAGGTATGATGGGTGAGGGGGAACCACACTTTTGCGAAGAGGTATGTGAGGATATGGAAGAGGATAAAATAAAAGACGACCCCCTTCAAACCGCAGAACAAAGCTTGTTTGTGGACGGCTCACGAAAATACGTAGAGGGACTACCTCGCACCGGATGGGCCGTAGTTAACCAGGATCTAGAGACAGTCGAATCAGGGCGAATTAATGGGGGGTCATCAGCTCAAGTGGCAGAACTGGTAGCCCTTACCCAGGCACTGGAATTATCAGAAAATAAGATTGTTAATATCTATACGGACAGTAGATATGCATTCGGGGTAGTACACTGAGAACTGGTTGTCAGACAGGAAGCAAAGAGTAGGAGTAAATGGGTACTTTTCAGAATGGCAGGCAGTGACTAGTGGGGTACCGCAAGGTTCTGTGCTGGGGCCCCAGCTGTTTACATTGTACATGAATGATTTAGACGAGGGGATTAAATGTAGTATCTCCAAATTTGCGGATCACACTAAGTTGGGTGGC
Source organism: Pristiophorus japonicus (assembly GCF_044704955.1). Lineage (NCBI taxonomy): Eukaryota > Metazoa > Chordata > Chondrichthyes > Pristiophoridae > Pristiophorus > Pristiophorus japonicus. Next base: position 42,725 of record NW_027251399.1, on the reverse strand, counting down.
AGTGTGAGCTGCGAGGAGGATGCTATGAGGCTGCAGAGCGACTTAGATAGGTTAGGTGAGTGGGCAAATGCGTGGCAGATGAAGTATAATGTGGATAAATGTGAGGTTATCCACTTTGGTGGTAAAAACAGAGAGACAGACTATTATCTGAATGGTGACAGATTAGGAAGGGGGAAGGTGCAGCGAGACCTGGGTGTCATGGTATATCAGTCATTGAAGGTTGGCATGCAGGTACAGCAGGCGGTTAAGAAAGCAAATGGCATGTTGGCCTTCATAGCGAGGGAATTTGAGTACAGGGGCAGGGAGGAGTTGCTACAGTTGTATAGGGCCTTGGTGAGGCCACACCTGGAGTATTGTGTACAGTTTTGGTCTCCTAACTTGAGGAAGGACGTTCTTGCTATTGAGGGAGTGCAGCGAAGATTCACCAGACTGATTCCCGGGATGGTGGGACTGACCTATCAAGAAAGACTGAATCAACTGGGCTTGTATTCACTGGAGTTCAGAAGAGTGAGAGGGGACCTCATAGAAACGTTTAAAATTCTGACGGGTTTGGACAGGTTGGATGCAGGAAGAATGTTCCCAATGTTGGGGAAGTCCAGAACCAGGGGTCACAGTCTAAGGATAAGGGGTAAGCCATTTAGGACCGAGATGAGGAGAAACTTCTTCACCCAGAGAGTGGTGAACCTGTGGAATTCTCTACCACAGAAAGTAGTTGAGGCCAATTCACTAAATATATTCAAAAGGGAGTTAGATGAAGTCCTTACTACTCGGGGGATCAAGGGGTATGGCGAGAAAGCAGGAAGGGGGTACTGAAGTTTCATGTTCAGCCATGAACTCATTGAATGGCGGTGCAGGCTAGAAGGGCTGAATGGCCTGCTCCTGCACCTATTTTCTATATTTCTATGTTTACACGATTATATGACAGCATGGGGGAGAAGGGGTGTTTGCGAAGGATAACGACATAACTTACTAACTACCAGTTGATATCAGCTGTGAAAAAGATATTGGTTTAATTGGGAAAAAAAAGAATTTGAAGAGGTAAAAAACACTCTCCATTGATAATGATTTTAAATTATTAAAATTAAGTCAGTGCCGCTGGGGCCCGAGACGAACAGATAAGTATTGAGAAACTACACCAGGACACTTCTGAGGAGGAAATATGTATGTGGACAAAGCAGGGCGCAACGCAAGGGAAGGATAACGTTTGGAGATAAAACGACAAGGTAATGGTGCCTGAATGTATACAGAATACCTTATTGAAGTTGCACCATGGCCTGTCCCATTCGGGACGAGAGGCCATGACCGGGAGTCTTGGAAGAGATTGGTGGTGGAAGGGGATGGGAAGAGGTATTGCCATCGATACGTTACGTGCGCACAATATAATCCAGGCAGGCCCATTAAAATTAAAATGAGACAACAGCCCCGTCCACGGGGGCCATGGGAACACGTATAAATTGATTTCACAGGTCCTTTGCCCCCATCCCATGGAAAAAGATATTGCCTAGTGATTATAGATCAATTTACCCGGTGGGTGGAAGCTTTCCCCACACGTGATTGCACTGCCTCAACAGTGGCAAGGATATTGACCGAGCAGGTGGTTCCCCGATGGGGAGTGCTTCTTCAAATAGATTCCAACCAAGGCACCCACTTCACCGGAAAAAATTGTAAAAACAATATGCCAGCTGATGGGCATAAAACAAAAATTCCACATCCCCTACCACCCGCAGAGTTCTGGAATGGTAGAGCGCATGAACCGTACCCTTAAGAATGCCCTGGCAAAGGCCATGCAAACGTCAGGAAAAACGTGGACAGAAGTATTACCCATTATATTGATGAAGTTAAGAGCCACGACAAACCGGACAACCGGATTAACCCCTTATGAACTAATGACAGGAAGGGCGATGCAATTACCAGAGAACATCATAACAGGGGGGGCTGATGTAGGCCCATTAAAAGACAAAATAAAACAGTATGTTTTGGAACTAAGTACTCAATTAAAAGGGATGCGTAAATTAGTTAGGGACAATCAGGACGAAAGAGACGCGGAAGCAGAGCTTACAAAGCTCCCTGAAGTCCCGTTGGCGGGAAGTCGCGTTATGGTAAGGGTCCTCCCAGGAAAACCGGGGTTTGCCCCAAAAATGGATAGGACCGTATGAGGTTATAATCAGCATCGATGTTAAAGGGAACGGACAATGGAACCATCGGACCCAGCTTAAGGTTTTTGAACTAGCCGTTTAGCACACGTATTAGTTGTTGTTGTTTGTCTATTTACAGATTGACAACGAGAGATTCTTCAAGCAAGCCATACGGCCATTTTGCCTTTGACTATTTGTTAATTATAGAGTAATAAGATGAAACTATATATTGCGATCAGTGCGATTATCATAGTTCGTGTTAGGTCCGGCCTGCTAGCTAGACCAAAACGAGAGTTACATGTGAATACCTTTTTGTATATGTCTTATGTTTATGCGCAAAATGAGAACTTTTCCAGTTGCTGGGTATGTTCGCACATCCCCATACATAGCAAAGGAGGCATTCCTTTGAGGTCAATCTCCCTTAACATCTCGGAAGTAGCAGAGTGGGTAAGGCGACAAAACGGTACAGGGGAAGTAAATGATACTTGGAACCAGAGTGGGGATAAAGAAACCTGGAGATCGGGGGGTTACCTTTTGGATGCATTGACGGATGGTACCAGCCGGAATACAATAGGTCGGTGCGACCCCCGTTCCTGGTTTTGACCAACACCTCAGGAGTTGGAAGGCCCACCGCTGACATTTGTTTCACTAGAAACCTGACCGGTGAGGAAACAGGTTTTGTAGCAGGATACTTTAACCTCGCCAGGTGGAACATAATAGCCAGCGAAACAACAAACCAGGGGTTCTTTGAAATAGAGGGTTTGAAGAATCAGACAAGTAGCCAGGACTGGGACCCTAAGATTAGGTGGCGACGGGGGCTGAGAGAGAGATTGGGATCGAATCTAACAGCATACAATGGCACTTATTTTGTGTGCGGGCATAAGGCCTATGCCTGGTTGCCTCAGAACTGGAGAGGGTCCTGTTATTTGGGATAAGTGGTCCCCTTTTGTCAGACGGGTACGTACTTTAGCAGAAGTACAGACACCAGGTCGACTAAGACGAGATCTTACCCCGGTAGAGAGGCTATTTGGGGTCATGATGCTCCCATTCGGGATAGGACGCACCATGGATGAATTACGTAACCTAGAGAGGGTACTGGAACAGATAGTTAATGACACTGCTGAAGCAATGGAGGGCATAACGGCTGAAATGGTAGCCATACGCACAATGTGCCTTAATTGGAGCTGAATGTTGCGCTTACATTCCCGATAATTCAGAAAACATAACCAACCTCGCTGATCACATAAGAAGGGAGGTAAAGAAGTTATCCACAACAGCAGGAGGATCTGGCTGGTTTGACTGGCTGTTAGGGGGATCCTGGGGATTCTATCTTATGCACGGAGTAATTATTCTGGTTGTAATAATAATTACTTGCTGTCTGATTATCGGGTGTTTTGATATCTGCTGTAAAGTTATGTTGGCTCGACTGATGCCAGTAGCCAGTGTAATCGCCGAAGAAGAAGCACACCTGATGGAAATACCTGAAGACACCAAGGACGAAGAAACAGATGATGATGACACCGACCACTATCTTTGAAGGGTAGCCTAGAGCTACAGGCAAGGTGGACATACGGAACATCGGGAAGTAACATACCCCAAAGGACGAATATATGACATCATGCTACTATCATTGTGGTCATCTGGATTCCGTGAATATCCTCCAGGACCAAAAGGGGGAATATTGTTGGAGCGGATTTTTGGACATATACTGGACTAGTATACGGGACCAAACATTTCTTTTAGTTTCCCCTTGAATGAATTTTGTAAGGGACAATACTGATGCATTATGTTTTATATAAAAAACACAGTTAGACTTCAAGGTGTGCTGGCCTTGAGTTATGGGGATAGGAAAGTGAGATAATGAACGACTGGAGAGATAGTTAAGTGCTGGGTATGATTGTTTATACCGGTGCCAAAAGCCTGCACTTGTTTATACTGCCCTGTCACAATGCAGGATGGTTTATATCAAAAGCTTAGCCTTCAATAGCAAAAGCTTTGTAGTGCTAAAGCATGTGTTGTAAAGTGACGTAATTTGTAAGATAAACGAACCTCACTGAAGATACCAATTTGAGAAGTGTTCAAAGACAGGGGTCTCTAACACTTCTCCCAAAGCTTTGTCTCCAATTTAATAAACCTCTCTTTATATATTATACAATCTCGGAAATATTTTTCCACAACAGTCGCCAAGATATAGAAGAAGCTGGTGGACTTCTTCTGGAACAACAGGAAGCACTGGGTCTCTGCTGCGGTTCTGAGTCTCCCGTTTGGGGAGGGCAGTCAGTTGTTGGTGTGCGTGAGCACCCAGGCTGCGACTTTCCGTCTTCAGACCCTGCAGAGATACCTGTACGTTTCGCCCCCTCCTAGATGGCGTGCGCTGGCGACGTATTTCTTCCGCCAGCAGTACTGCCTCAATTATGACACGCAGCTCCTGTTTGTGAGCCTGGGGGGCGTCAGGACCACCATGCAGGAGCTGCCTGTCTTTTACCAGGAACTCATCAGGGTCTGGAACAGAGTCGCCACCAAGCGCAGCTCTCCACCATCTGGAGTGGCGGATGTCCTGCAGGAGCTGCTGCTCGGGAATCCGTACCTCCACGACCGAGGTTTTAGATGGCAGGCGGACGAGAGGGCTGTGGTTGGTGAGGTGACCAGGGTCAGGGACCTGCTCGATGGTGGAGAAGCGGGCTGGATGGCGCCAGATGTGCTGGCACGGCGCCTAAACTGGGCCGACGTCCGGCGTACGGCCAATGCCATCGAGTCGCTAAAAACAACGCTGGGCCCTGACTCCATTAGGTGTGTCGAGGAGGCTCAAGCATGTCCGAACTGAACCCCATCCGGATGGAATTCCTCATCGGTGCCAAACCCTGAAAGCTCCCTTGGGAGCCGGTGCCTCACAACTTGAGCCTCCTCGGGGAAATCCCCTCCGTTCCTTTCAGTTCTGCGCGGAGAGGTTTTCTGTACGGGCTGCTCTTGCACACTCTCCACCTTGCCATCCTCGCCTGCCGTCCGGACACCCCATGGTGCACCATTTTGCTGTCCGGAGGAGGCGGTGGTCCCCAAAGGAGTGCACTCTACGTGGGAGTCCTACTATTTATTGGGGACTTGGCCTGGAGGGTGGTGCATGGAGCTGTCCCATGCAATAAGTTTTTTAAGTCGGTTCACGGGATCCCAGACCGCCTGCAATTTCTGCGGTCTGGAAGAGACCGTGTTCCATGTTTTTATCGAATGTGCGAGGTTGCAGCCCCTGTTCCATTATTTGAAGGGGCTGCTCCTCAAATTCTGGTTGCACTTCAGTCCCACACTCCTGATCTTTGGGCACCCTGTGCGTCGGGGAGCGGGCAGGTCAGAAGGCCTCCTCGTAGGACTGCTCCTGGGCACGGACAAGAGGACCATCAGCCGGTCCAGGCAGCGGGCAGTTGAGAGGGTCATTCAGCCCGACTGCCTGCCTCTCTTCCGCGGTTACATCCAAGCCAGGGTGTCCCCGGAGATGAGCACGCGGTGTCCACCGGTACGCTCACGGCCTTCCGCGAGAGGTAGGCGCCGGAGGGACTGGAGTGCATCATCACCCCCGGCAACCAAATTTTAATTTGATTTTATGTCTAAATGTTAATTTGTTTAATTTTCCGGTTTTAGTGCCTCCCCCCGCCACTTTAGGCAGGAGGCACTTGTATAATTTTTGTTTCAGTGCCCTCAAATAAAAACAAGGGGGCACTTGAAAAGTTTTTGGAGTGTGCCCCCCCTTTAATCAGGGGGCACTTGATTACTGATTGCAACTAAAATAGTTGAACTGGTAATGTGTAGTGTGATTGTTAAACCTTTGCTAATAAACCAACTAGTTTTTAATAGCAATGTGTTGCTATGAAATCTTACACAAAGAACCCATGAAGCAAATACATTACAATAAGAACAGGTCATTGACTCAAGGAACAATACATGCTGTGGAGGACTTAAAGATGGGGATAATCACTAGTAAATTAAAAATCTTGGCCTAGAAATCCGATATGCCCGCGCCCATTCAAAAAGTCCAGTCAGCAGATCAACTTCATATTATCTGCAAATTATAATGATTGTAGCGCACAGCCTAGCACTGAACGCACTGCTGCCAAACTGTATGCTCAGCAAGGGGCAAAAGTTTTATTTTTTGAGCCAGGCTTGATTTACTTAAAGCTAGCCTGCTCCTCTTAAAGGCAGTCTGCACCTCTTAAAGATCGCTATCAGCTGATGAAAAAAATTAAAAAGTGTTTCAGCTCTAGGCAGTCTGCATCTTTTAAAAGTGAGCTGCCTTCTGCTGATCAACAATGGTAAAAGTGCTTCAGCACTAACCTAAATGGCTCAACAGGCCAGGGAAAGGACACCCAGGGTCTCGGAAGCAGCATCGAGCTATATGCAAGGGGTCAACATTGGAAGAGAGGTCCTCTACCCACAAGTGGCCAGATGGCTCTCTAGAAAGGAGGATGTGGGACAAGATTGCTGAGGCAGTGTCTGCCAGCAGTGACATCCCCACCACTTTTATTTCAGCATCGTGGCCAAGATGTGATGGTCAGTAACAGAAGGAAGGTCAGGTGTGGGACAAATGTTGAAAGCAGAATTAGGTTAGTGTTCACTGGTACCGCAGCCAGAAGTTTTGATCTGGGTATTCCAGCCTGAAAGGGGCTGTCTGGGTTGCCTTATTCCTTCCGCTTCCTCCTCTTCTGCCACTTCCTCTTCAGCTTCTTCCTCTTCAGCTTCCTCCCCTTCTGCTTCTTCCTCTTCCTCCTCATCCTTCAGCTAGCAGCATATCCCTTTTCTGCCTCTGCTCCATCTCCATGTCATGCTGCAGCCCAAGGGGGACTGCAACTAGAGTCCCCAAGACTGGGAGCAAGTGGTGTTTTCAGAAGCCTTTCTTTAAAAGCCAAAGCCTTGCAAACTTCCAGCAGCACTCCCTGCACACTTTAATAACTTTATAAATATATTACACCAATAAAATGTAAGGAACCAGTACAAAAACAAAACACTAAACTTACTTGAAAGTTGTATGTGTACCTTTTAAGAAACACTGGCAGTGGGTTCATTCTACTGTTGCCCACACATCCTGCCGTGCATGCTTTGGAGAGGGCGTTACTAAGAGCGTCGATATCCAAAATACCAGATCATGCGTCTGTTCAGTGTTGCATGCTGATTGATGTCACTATCTGGTCATCTAAATATCTAAAGTGTGCACATGTAACGGCAGCGCTGCTGGCCTGTCCAAAATGGCAGCCATCACGTTACACACTGGAAGCGAGGCGGCCGCCATTTTTTCTTTCAAACCGGCCTTAATGGCCGGCGCAAACGGGTCCAATTTCCCTGTCCTTATGTCTGTGCACACTTCCTGCTGAAAAAACCTTACTTCCTGTTGTCACACATTTTAAAATTCCTATAATGGCATCTGCCTCTGTAAACTTTTCATCATATCCTGCCCCGTTTATGAACAAAATACAAGATTACTATGGTATCTCCAATCACATCATATTGACCAGGACTCCTTTGTGGTCATTTTTTGTAACCATTTAATTTTGCAACATCATCATCATAGGCAGTCCCTCGAAATCGAGGAAGACTTGCTTCCACTCCAAAAGTAAGTTCTCAGGTGACTGAACAGTCCAATATGGGAATTACAGTCTCTGTCACAGGTGGAACAGACAGTCGTTGGAGGAAAGGGTGGGTGGAGAGTCTGGTTTGCTGCACGCTCCTTCTGCTGCCTGCGCTTGTTTTCTGCATGCTCTCAGCGACGAGACTCGAGGTGCTCAGCGCCCTCCCGGATGCTCTTCTTCCACTTAGGGCGGTCTTTGGCCAGGGACTCCCAGGTGTTGGTGGGGATGTTACACTTTATCAAGGAGGCTTTGAAGGTGCCCTTGAAATGTTTCTTATGCCCACCTGGGGCTTGCTTGCCATGTAGGAGTTCCGAGTAGAGCGCTTGCTTTAGGAATCTCGTGTCGGGCATGTGAACAATGTGGCCCACCCAACAGAGCTGGTCGAGTGTGGTCAGTGCTTCAATGCTGGGGATGTTGGCCTCATCGAGAACATTAACATTGGTGCGTCTGTCCTCCTAGAGGATTTGCAGGATCTTGCGGAGATATCATTGGTGGTATTTCTCCAGAGATTTGAGGTGTCTACTGTATATGGTCTACGTCTCTGAGCCATACAAAAGGGTGGGTATCACTACAGCCCTGTAGTCTAAAAGCTTGGTGCAAGATTTGATGTCCTGATCTTCGAACACTCTCTTCCTCAGGCGGCCGAAGGCTGCGCTGGCGCACTGGTGCCGGTGTTGAATCTCGTCGTCGATATCTGCCCTTGCTGATAATAGACTCCTGAGGTATATAAAGTGGTCTACCTTTTCCAGGGCTGCGCCGTGGATCTTGATGACTGGAGGGAAGTGCTGTATGGCGGGGTCATAGAAACATAGAAAATAGGTGCAGGAGTAGGCCCTTCGGCCCTTCGAGCCTGCACCACCATTCAATATGATCATGGCTGATCATTCACCTCAGTACTCCTTTCCTGCTTTCTCTCCATATCCCTTGATCACTTTAGCTGTAAGGGCCATATCTAACTCCCTCTTGAATATATCCAAAGAACTGGCATCAACAACTCTCTGTGGCAGGGAATTCCACAGGTTAACAACTCTCTGAGTGAAGAAGTTTCTCCTCATCTCATCTCAGTCCTAAATGACCTACCCCTTATCCTAAGACTGTGTCCCCTGGTTCTGGACTTCCCCAACATCGGGAACATTCTTCCCGCATCTAACCTGTCCTGTCCTGTCAGAATCTTATACGTTTCTATGAGATCCCCTCTCATCCTTCTAAACTCCAATGTATAAAGGCCAAGTTGATCCAGTCTCGCCTCATATGTCAGTCCAGCCATCCCTGGAATCAGTCTGGTGAACCTTCGCTGCACTCGCTCAATAGCAAAAACATCCTTCCTCAGATTAGGAGACCAAAACTGAACACAATATTCCAGGTGAGGTCTCACCAAAGCCCTGTACAACTGCAGTAAGACCTCCCTGCTCCTATACTCAAATCCCCTAGCTATGAAGGCCAACATGCCATTTGCCTTCTTCACCGCCTGCTATACCTGCATGCCAACTTTCAATGACTGATGAACCATGACACCCAGGTCTCTTTGCACCTCCCCTTTTCCTAATCTGCCACCATTCAGATAATATTCTGCCTTCCTGTTTTTGCCCCCAAAGTGGATTACTTCACATGTATCCACATTATACTGCATCTGCCATGCATTTGCCCACTCACCTAAGGTTGGTGGAGGACCTTTGTCTTATGGATGTTTAGCATAAGGCCCATGCTTTCGTACGCCTCGGTAAAGATGGTGACGATGACTCGAAGTTCAGCCTCTGTGCGCAGACACAAGCGTAGTCCACGTACTGTAGCTCAACAGAGGATGGGACAGTCTTGGATCTGGCCTGGAGGCAACGAAGGTTGAACAGGTTCCCACTGGTTCTGTAGTTTAGTTCCACTCCAGCGGGGAGCTTGTTGAGTGTGAGGTGGAGCATTACAGCGAGGAAGATCGAGAAGAGGGTTGGCGCGATGACGCTGGTCTGGACACGGATTGGGTCTGTGGTGGATCCATTGGTCAGGATCACAGCTTGCATGTTGTCATGGAGCAGGCGGAGGATGGCGACTGTGATGTATGTAGCACTCAAATCACTGACTCCACACAGTCTGGTGTTGTAGTAACTGCTGTGACCTTAGTCCTTTATTGTGTAACTCCAGATGTGATGGGCAGCCTTTTATACTCTGTCTTGCAGGTACTTTCAGGTCTCCCACTACAGCGCCCTCTGTGGCGCACCATTGTACTTATACATTTAATGTACCTGGACAATACATAACATCTCACTCCCCCCCCCCCCCGCCCCCCCCCCCCCCGTTCCAAAAGCCATTGACGGTAACCTCGGCCTTGTCCGTCCTGGTTGATTTGTGAGTGTGAGTCCATGACCATCCACTTCCCTCTTTTCCCCCATGTGGAGATTATGCTTATGATTCAGTGCAAGCATGTGATGTTTGCAGTCCTTACATGGGTGATGAAGTACACGAGCATAACCTCCAACAGAAAGCAGGTATACATAGACAGTACGTTTGTATGGTACATATAATATGTGGTATAGATGTTATGTCAAAAGGTTGCAGGTACACTGAACAATTGTTTAATCCCAGCTCCTCTGGGTGAGATACGATGGCGGTATACTGCCTCTTTTTGCCCGCGGTAATGGGCTGCGCTGAGACAGGGTATCGCAGCTGGTGCGTTGCCTCTATTCTCAGAAAGTAGTCACCTTGGCGGCTCATCTGCAGCCGCTGAACCATTGCATGAATCACATAAATCGAAAATCCCATTAGTCCATTAGTCATGTTAGTCACAGATTCATTACCCTTTTATTTGTACCTCATGGTATTAACTCTTTTCGTAATTCATATCCATTATTTTAAACACAGTAATCATTCATCATTAAAATATTAACTCTTATCATAAATCCGTCATCCTACATTCACATTGCTCATTTAGACTCGCTCTTGCCTTACAAAAGTCTCTTTGTGGGGACCACCAACGGTGTAAGGCCCTTTTAAGACTCCCGGGTGCATTTCCCTTTTAAGATGCCATCTTGTGTTACCCTCGAGGCTTCCACTGGGCGCCGCCATTTTAGTTGCTCTGCTTGCCTTTCTCTGCAGAGCTCTGCTGCCACGAGGCTCACCACCATCTTGAGCTCACTGGCGAAGAAGGAACAGAAGGAACAAAGAAGAAAGAAAGGAGAAAACTGGCCAAGAACAATTTGATCTTGACTCTGGCAGAAGTGGTTCCCTGGGCTCGATCAGTCATAGTCCCTGTGAGAGCGGCCTCCGTAATTGCTGCCGTATCCGCGCTCTGGCTTGCGTTCTCCTGGGTCACACCAGCCGCCGCCGTAGCCTCCGCCGCCGCTGCAGCCTCCGCTCCTGTCGCTGTCCCTGCAACTGCCGCCCCTCCTGCGGCCGCCATAGTCGCCTCTCCTGTGGCCGCCATCACCTTAGCCGCGACCGCTGCCCGACTTTTCCTCTGCGTGGGCCCCCCGGATTTGTCGGCTATCGATGGACCTCCAGCTCATCGCCCGCAGCGCATCGCCGGCCCGCACCCCAGTGATCGGCCCGCACCTACAAAACTGCTCTTCCAGGGTCTGCTCGTCTGTGTGGGGATTTAGACTGCCGATGAACTGCTTCTTTCTCCCCCAGCTTGGTTGGCGCTACTCTTTGGGAACCAGGGGGACAGCGGTCTGTGGAGGAATGAAGTCTTCCGAGCTTCCCCATCCACCCCCTGCCTAGTAGCGTCTGCCCATCACCTGCAATGACCCACAAAGGTAAACCTCGCCCCCGTAAGATAGCTGCACATACACTCTGCAAAGGCCAGGTATCAGTTCCTTGGTGTCGGTACGCAGCTTCGCCGTGACCGGGACCAGCTTGGGTCGTGCAGCTGGGTTGACCCACAGTTTATCAAAAGTTTCCTGACTCATCAACGACGGACCCGATCCAGTGTCCACTTCCATACTCACTGGGACTCCGTTAATCTTGACTTCCATAATCACTGGGACCGAATCGTCGGTACACGTGTACAGTCCAAACGCATCATCTTCTTCTGCCTGCTCTTCGCTGGGATCCTCTACCATCTCCTCAGCCGCACGGTGAGTCAGGTTTATTTTACACATACACTGAAGGTGGCCTTTCATGTTGCAGGCATTGCACGTATACTCCGCAAACCTGCACCGGTGACCCCAATGGCTTCCTCCGCAGCGCCAGCATGGTGCTACTCGATTAGCCCCCCTCAGCAGACTCTGAGTTCCAGGACCCCGAGGTCCATGCTCTCTGCCCTGGGCAGAGCCACGTTCTGCAGTTTTGTCCATGGCGGGTGCTATCCTGTAGACAGTGCCTGCCAGGTTCGAGACTGTGTGGATCATCTGCTTGGTGCTGCAAGTCCAGGTCATAAATGCCCTGCTGATCGTGATGGCTTGCTTCAGGGTGACTGTAGATTCAGTGAATAGCAGCTTGTGAAGGAGACCTTCATGGTCAACCCCCATAACAAAAACGTCTCGCAATGCCTCGTCAAGATGTGTGCCAAAGTCACACGGCGCCGCGTGTCTCCTGAGGTCCGCAGCATATTTGGTGACATCCTGGCCCTCAGGTCTGCAGTGATGGTAGAATTTGTGCCTGGCCGTGAGGATGCTCTCCTTCGGTTTCAGTTGGTCATGACTGAGTTCAATCAGCTCCTCATATGACTTGTCCTTGGCGCTCCCGGGTGCCATCAAATCCCTGACGAGACAGTAAATCTCATCGCCACAACGGGAAAGCAATATCGCCTTACGCTTCTCTCTCAGTGCGTCCGTGCCCCCCGTCAAGTCGTTTGCCGTAAAGTAGTACTCGAGCCTTTCAGTAAAGGCCTCCCAATCATTGCCCACCATAAAATCCTTTAGCGAGCCCAGAGTAGCCATGGTTGAGTGAAGCTCGTCCGTGTCCTCGTCGCCAATGTGATGTATGTAGCACTTAAATCACTGACTCCACACAGTCTGGTGTTGTAGTAACTGCTGTGACCTTAGTCCTTTATTGTGCAACTCCAGAGTGCCTTTCAGGTGTGGTGGACAGCCTTTTATACTCTGTCTTACAGATACTTTCACGTCTCCCACCACAGCGCCCTCTGTGGCGCCCCATTGTACTTATGTATTGTCCAGGTACATTAAATGTATAACAGCGACAACTTTTGGGGCAGCTAAAATAGAGGAGGATGCTCCATAGTCCCTCACGGTTAACAGTGTCAACTGCCTTTGTAAGGTCAAAGAAGGCCATGTACAAGGGTTGGTGCTGTTCCCTGCATTTCTCTTGCAGTTGTCACGCCGTAAAGATCATGTCCGTTGTACCCCGTAGTGGATGGAATTAGCACTGTGACTCCGGGAGGAGCTCCTCAGCCACAGGGAGAAGATGGTTGAGGAGGATTATAGCGATGACTTTCCCAGTGGCTGATAACAGGGAGATTCCTCTGTAGTTGCCGCAGTCGGACTTGTCCCCTTTTTTAAAGATGCTCACGATTACTACATCTCTGAGATCTCACGGCATGCTCTCCTTCATCTAGATGCATTCATGCCAATACTGCCTCTCTGCCATACTTTAGTACCTCAGCAGCGATTCCATCTGCTCCCGATGCCTTGTTGTTCTTGAGCTGACAGACGGCCTTTTGTACCTCCTGCAGGGCTGGAGTTTTGCTGAGATGGAAGTGGGTAGCATGCTGCGGGATGGAGTCGAGGACACTCGTGTCAAAGACAGAGTCTCGATGAAGGAGATCTTCGAAGTGCTCCTTTCAGGGGGTCCTGACTGTCTCGGTGTCCTTGATGAGATCTCCCCGTTCTTGGCCAGCAGTGGGGTGGGGCCTTGGGTGCTTGGGCCGTAGATAGACTTGACTGCGGTGAAGAATCCTCGCACATCATGGCTGTCGACCAGCTGCTGAATCTCCTGTACTTTCTCTACCACCATCTATTCTTTAGGTACCATTTTCCACCTATGCTATCTGAAATGGCTTTACATTTATATTGTCAAAGTAGGTTAATTGAAATGGAGCTGTTGGCTGCTCCCAATTTTATCTATTTTTTAAAACGATAGTAATGAAAGTGAATAAGCAACCTCTTCTCAGTACAATACTGATACGTTCACAATTTTAAAAGTACTCTCTCGATTGGGTTGTGGCTTCAGCCAGTGAAGACATTTGCTCTTGGCTCACATTTTACTGTTCCTTTGTCCTCTTTACATTTTTCGATAATACAGGATACGTTACAAAATGGACAATGGTTTTACAAGAGGAGTGCTTCTAAGTGACATTCGGTCTAATCCAATATTTCTTTTGATTCCCAGATTGTAATTTTCACTGTTTCCCATCTTTGACTGACTTCCTGTGCAGATATACACACAATTTCCTTCATCATCATCATCATCCTCATAGACAGGCTCTCGAAATCGAGGAAGACTTGCTTCCATTCTAAAAGTGAGTTCTCAGATGACTGTACAGTCCAATATGGGAATTACAGTCTCTGTCACAGGTGGGACAGTCAGTGGTTGAAGGAAAGGGTGGGTGGGGAGTCTGGTTTCCCGCACGCTCCTTCTGCTGTCTGCGCTTGGTTTCTGCATGTTCTCAGCGACGAGACTCGAGGTGCTCAGTGCCCTCCCATATGCTCTTCCTCCACTTAGGGTGGTCTTGGACCAGGGCTTCCCAGGTGTCAGTGGGGATGTTGCACTTTATCAAGGAGGCCTCACCCCACTGCTGGCCAAGAACGGGGAGACACTCATTTAGAACACCGAGGCAGTCAGGTCCCACTGGAAGGAGCACTTCGAAGATCTCCTTAATCGAGACTCTGCCTTTGACGCGAGTGTCCTTAACTCCATCCCGTAGCATGCTACCTGCCACCATCTCAGCAAAACCCCAGTCCTGCACGAGGTAGAAAAGGCCATCATCAGCTCAAGAACAACATGGAATCCCTGCTGAGGCACTAAAGTATGGCGGAGAAGCACTATTGGCACGAATGCATGACCTCATCTCTCTCATCTGGAAGGAGGCGAGCATGCTGGGAGATCTCAATTTCCTTCACAGCTGTGAAAACAATAGAATCAACTTGTCATTTGAAATCCATTGGTTTTACTGTGTGATTTGGCTTGACATCCATTTTTCTATAAATACGCCTCTGTGAAGCACCTTGGGATGTTTTTCTATGTTAAATGAGCTAAATAAATGTAATAAAAACAGAAAATGCTGGTAACACTCAGCAGGTCAGGCAACATCTGAGGAGAGAGCAACAGAGTTATATTTCAGGCCGGTGACCTTTCATCAGTACTGCTGATTAAATGCAAGTTGTGGTGATTGTTGTTGTTGTTGTTTTCTGACCAAGCTGCTTGATCAATCATTTCCAGGTGGCAAAACATCAAACATTAAGGTGAAAATTAGCAAGACCTATGCCACCTTGCCCATTGCTTGATTATGGAGTGGTATGGAATGGTACTGAAGCAGTATTACTCTTTAGATGGTCATTTCCGGATCTGTACCAGTAATTATAAAAATCTAAAATGCCAGATTGTTGGTTTTGCAGAACAGGAGGCTAGAAATTGGTTGTGGCACCAAAATCAGGCAGTGTCATGGCCCAGCACTATTTAGCTGATTAGCTGGTCTAGGTAGCATGCAAAATTTGTGCTCTGTGCACATTTACATGATTATAGTGGCGATCTCAGCGCTAAAATCACTGCTCATTGGCTTACCACTCAACCGGTGGGTCAATATCGGGAGCAGTCTAATTCCAAGTCATATTTGGCCTAGGCTTTATCCAGTACTTAAAGGGGAGGTGCTTTGATGAAACAGCACCTCTTTGTTATTCGATTTGGAGCGCAATTTGGAAGCACAACTAACTGGGAAGAATGGAGCAGAGGGAGAGAGCAAGACGCTTCTCAAATGCAGCTCTGGAGTCACTGGTGTTAGCTGTGGAGAGGAGGTAAGCTGTCCTCTTCCCATAAGCAGACAGGAAGCCATTGGCCCATACGTACAGAAGGCTGTGACAGGAGATATCTGATTATGTGATGGCCACCAGTGTGGTCCCTAGGTCCTCCTTCCAATGTGCACAAGAAGTTTAATGACCTCACATGGTGAGTGAAGGCTTCAGCAAATGCCATATCCCACCATCTGCACCTCAAGCCTCACGCATTGTTCAATGCACCCCCATCACTCACTTACCTACAATTTCTACCTATCACCACTCAGATCTCATAATCAGAGCTTCACTTCGCCCTCACACCTTACTACTGCTGCAACACTCACACCCACATCTCACACCTTACGTGCACTGACAGTTATACATTTATGGCAGGCACCTCACCCGAACACATTGCACCACACTTACTAACACACTTCCCTTTCTCGTGCAGGCCAAGGTTGCGCACAATTGCCAGGAGCAGCAGCAAGCAAGCAGTGAGCAAGGCACGCTATAGGCCTTGAGCCAAGTGGAGGAGTGAGTCCATTGGATGAGAAGTCACTGAGGCCGTGGCCGTGGATGAAGTTGAAGCACTTGGGGACAACAACGGTATGCTCATTCCTAATCCTTCTTCTCACATCCCACTTCCCCTTCATCCCACAATCTCTTCTCACTTACAAGCTGCTGATGCTGTATGCATACATATTTTGCTCTCCGCGCCCCCTCCCCTCGCCATAAACCGATCTGTGCCTTTCTGCTTTCAGATAACCAAGAATAAGCAGCAGCCCAGCATGTCCCCGAGGCGATGGAAAAAAGCAAAGGGGGAAAGAAGAAAACACAGTGTCGCTGCATCTGTCACTCACAGACACCAGCTCAGAAACTGGCACTGCTCGTAATTTAGAGGGTAGTGTAGATGTAAGATCTGCACAGAGTGAGGCACTGGGCACGAGTGCGCTGCAGCAAGACCAGGGGGCAGGGTAGCTTGGGAGCCAGCTCCCCGGAGGGCGAGTTCTCGCCTGAGTTCTGCTGCACAGGACTAATGAGGACCTTGATAAGACGGCCTTCAGAAGAAGGATGATGAGCACCGAATTGCTAGGTGCAATGGCAAGCCTGATAGAGCGCCTCTTGGCAATGTCAAGGAGGAGTCTGCCTCCAACTTATGACGGGGCTTTGCGCAGAGCTTGGAGCCCATGATTTCCAGGCTGGAAATGATGGAAAACTCCTGGAGAGAACTTGTGGACCCAGACATGATGCTGCGTGTGATGGGCAATGTCACGGCTGCCATTGCAGCACAGGCAGAAGTTGCAATGGTAGCGCAGACCGCTGTCCTACAGTCTCAGCTTGCTGCCACCCAAGCTCAGACTGCTGCCATTATGGCTGGGTTTACCAATGTCAAACGGAGTTTCCAGGATGTTGGAGTAGGCCAGCAATCTGTTCTCCAACAGATTGCTAGGAATGCTGAGGTGCCACCCCAGGGGAGTGGCAGTAGGTTTGTGGAGCAGGACCCTGCGGTTCTCTCTCAGGATGGCAGCATTCCTGTTCCCACCACTGCCACTTGCTGCTGCCTGCCTGCCAAGCAGCCAGACTGCTGCCGGCCATGCCGAGATGGTACAGTTACAGCCGGGCCTTCTAGGTTCACAGATGGTTGAGGTCTTCCTTCAAGGTCATCTGAAGCCTCCCCCATGGAAACTCAGCAGCCTTCCACCAGCCAAGCTGCAGTCGCTGGGGAGCATTTCGTAGGAGCACTAGAGCCGGACGATAGGCACTAAGGGATTGCACAAGGGTGATTAGTTGATATAATATTTGTGAATTGATTATTGATAAATGTATTCATTTTGTTTGGAATCTTTGTTTTGTAGTGGCTCCCGTTTCAGTTTTGTGCCCAGGAGGATGCTGTGATAGTCCGAAACAGATGGAGATGTGGTTGATCCGGATGTGGTAAGCAACGGGGATCAGGAATTTCATTCACTGGAATCGGACAACCCTAGGCGAAGGGGGATTTGCTGCCTGCCTCCTCTCTTCCTCCTCGTCCTCTTCATCCTCCTCCTCTTCTTTCTCATCCTCCTCCTCTTCTTCTTCCTCATCCTCGTCCTCCTCTCCCTGGTCGGTCTCCTGAGGTGGTTCCGCAATCCCTGCTGGCAAGGGCTATGCCCTCATGATCAGCAAGTTGTGAAGCAGGCGGCAAACCACCACAAAATGGGGGCAACCGCTCCGCCGAGCACTAGAGAGCTCCTCCTAAGTGATCAAGCAGTGGAACCGTTGCTTCAGTAGCCCAATGGTCTGCTCAATGATGATCCTGGTGGCAGCATGGCTCTCATTAAATGAGTGCTGAGCATGAGTGGCGAGGTTGTGGAGGGTTGTCATGAGCCAGGTGCAGAGCTGATAGCCCTTGCCTCCAAGTAGCCACACTCGAGTTTGATGTGTTGGCTGGAAGATTGCTGGCACAGGATGAAGGCATCATGACTGCTGCCAGGATAGTGGGCATTAACCATCATGAAGCGCTGGACATGGTCGCACAACAACTGCACAATAAGTGAGTGGTAACCTTTGGGGTTACAGAAGATCTCAGGATTGTTACGTGGTGCCTGCAAAGCCACATGTGTGCAGTCGATGGCGCCCTGCACCATGGGGAAGCCCGCCATCCTGGCAAAGCCACATGCACGCTCGTCCTGCTTCTCTCTGCTCAGAGAGAAGAAAGAATAATCCCTTTTCCTGATGTAGAGAACCTCAGTAAACTGCCAGATGCAGCGATGGATGGCGAACTAGGAGATATTAGCCATGCATCCGCTGATGAAGAAATTAAGGGCCATGGTGACTGTTACTGGCACTGGGAGAGCTGTGTTTGCCATGCTCTGAGGCTGCAGGTCTGGATGCAGGTGGTGGCAGAGTTCAGTGACTACCTCCTTGGTGAAGCAGAAACTCCTAATACACTGCTCCCCGCTTAAGTGGATATAAGAGACATGTTCTTAGAAGACCCTAGTGGGGGTAAGGCCTCTTGTTGAGAGCCCTCCTGGTCCTACTCCTTCTCCCTCAGTGCAGATCTCCTCTTCTTCGTCGCTTGCACTCTGTTATGTCTCGAATAAAGCAATGTGACTGAGTACTGTAGACGTGAGTAAGTATGACCTTAGTCACTTTATTCTAACTCCGGAGTACTGGTACAGCATGGGAGGCCTGCTTATATACAGTGCTCCCAAGGGATGCTGGAATCCCTTGGGACTCCAACAGATACGTCCTCTGGTGGCAGTAGAATGCTGGTTACAGAGTGTTGCATACATAACATCACTCCCCCCCCAAAGTCAATAGTACACTTAATTACAGGGTTAGACAATCTGGAGCTTTCCGCTCCCTAGTCGATTGTCTCGGTACAAACACAGGTGCAGGTAAGTTGGTTGGGCCTTTGCTGGGCTGCTGCGCAGCTGGCCTTGCTGGGCTGCTGGGGATGATGAGTTCAGCCTCGTGGTCAACCCTGATGTCGGTTGCCACTTGTGTGTGTGTTGGAGGGTCGAAATTGGTGGTGTCCTCTTCTGGTTGCTCGTGGCTGTCTGTGAATCGCAGTTTGGTTTGGTCCAAATGCTTTCTGCAAGTTAGTCCATTTGCGAGTTTGACCTGAAACACCCTACTCCCTTCTTTGGCTATGACGGTGCCAGCAAGCCATTTGGGACCATGTCCATAGTTGAGTGCAAATACAGGGTCATTGACTTCAATATGGCGTGACAAATTTGTGCGATCATGGTACATGCTTTGTTGATGCCGCCTGCCCTCGACATGATCGTGGAGATCAGGGTGGACTAGAGAGAGCCTTGTTTTGAGTGCCCTTTTCATGAGCAGTTTGGCAGGGGGAACCCCGGTGAGCGAGTGGGGTCTGGTACGGTAGCTGAACAGGACTCAGGACAGGCGGGTCTGCAGGGAGCCTACCGACAAGCTTTACTTGATGATTTGGACTGCCCGTTCTGTCTGGCCGTTTGATGCAGGTTTGAACGGGGCAGATGTGACGTGCTTGATCCCATTGCGGGTCATGAATTCCTTGAATTCAGCGCTGGTGAAGCACGGCTCATTGCCGCTGACAAGGACATCAGGCAGGCCGTGCGTGGCAAACATGGCTCGTAGGTTTTCGATGGTGGCAGTGGACGTGCTTACAGACATTATTACACACTCAATCCATTTTGAATAAGCATCCACAACAACCAAGAACATTTTGCCTAGGAACGGGCCAGCGAAGTCAACGTGGATCCGAGACTACGGTTTGGAGGGCCATGACCACAAACTTAGCCTCCCTGGGTGCATTGCTCAGTTGAGAGCAAGTGTTGCATTGGTGCACACAAGACTCCAAATCTGAGTCAATGCCGGGCCAACACACATGGGATCTGGCTATAGCTTTCATCGTTACTATGCCTGGGTGGGTACTGTGTAGGTCGCATATGAACGTTTCCCTGCCTTTCTTGGGCAAAACCACACGATTACCGCACAAAAGACAGTCTGGTCTGCCTGTATGGACATTTCGTCTTTGTGCCGCTGGAGCGGCTTGATCGCTTCATGCATCTCCACTGGGACGCTGGACCAGCTCCCATGGAGGACGCAGTTTTTTTCAAGGGACAGTAAAGGATCCTGGCTGGTCCAGGTCCTGATCTGGCGGGCCGTAACGGGTGACTTTTCGTTTTCAAATGCATCCATCACCAAGAGCAAGTCTGCAGGCTGTGCCATTTCCACCCCAGTGGTGGGCAATGGTAGCCGACTGAGATAATCAGCTGAGTTTTCTGTGCCTGGCCTGTGGCGAATTACATCGTTATATGCAGACAGCGTGAGCGCCCAACTTTGGATGCGAGCAGAGGTATTAATACTTTTGCTCTCTGAGAATAGCGATATGAGCGGCTTATGGTCAGTTTCTAACTTGAACTTAAGCCCAAACAGATACTGGTATATTTTTTTACCCCGCTGTAGGCCCTTTTGGCCTTGGACAATCTCCTGGATACATAGGCGACCGCTTGCAATGTTCCCGATTCGTTAGCTTGTTGTAACACACACCCGACACTGTACGAAAACGCATCGCAAGCTAGCACTAAATGTTTACATGGGTCATACAGAACAAGCAGTTTGTTGGAACATAACAGATTTCTGGCTTTCTCAAAAGCAGTCTCTTGTGATTTCCCCCATACCCAGTCATCTCCCTTGTGTAGCAACACATGTAGAGATTCTAGCAAGGTGCTTAACCCGGGTGGGAAATTACCAAAATAATTGAGGAGGCCCAGGAACGACTGCAGTTCCATCACGTTCTGTGGTCTCGGCGCGTTCTTGATGGCCTCCGTGTTGGTGTCGGTGGGTCTGATGCCGTCTGCCGCGATTCTTCTCCCGAAGAACTCGACCTCTGGCGCCAGGAAAACACACTTCGAGCGTTTCAACCTGAGTCCCACACAATCTAGCCGACTTAGAACCTCTTCCAGGTTCTGCAAGTGTTCGATGGTGCCCCGACCTGTGATCAATGCCCTGGAAAACCACTGTGCACGGAACCGACTTTAGCAGACTCTCCATGTTCCTTTGAAAAATAGCCGCGGCCGATCGAATCCCAAATGAGCATCTATTGTAGATGAACAGACCTTTGTGCGTGTTGATGCAGGTAAGGCCTTTCTAAGATTCCGCCAGCTCCTGCAGTATGTAAGCCGACGTCAGGTCCAGCTTGGTGAACGTCTTCCCTCCTGCCAGCGTTGCAAATAGGTCGTCTGCCTTGGTTAATGGGTACTGGTCCTGCAGCGAAAAATGGTTAATCGTTACTTTATAGTCCCCACAAATTCTGACCATGCAATCGCCCTTGAGAACTGGGACAATCGGACTGGCCCACTCGTTGAATTCCACCGGCGTGATGATGCCCTCTCGTTGCAGCCTGTCCAGTTCGATCTCCACTTTTTCTCTCGCATCATGTATGGCACCGCCCGTGCCTTGTGGTGGATGGGTCGTGTACCGAGCATCAAGTGGATCTGTACCTTCGCCCCAGAGAAATTTCCGATGCCTGGCTCAAACAGCGACGGTAAATTGCTCAGAACCTGGGCACATGAGGTGTTGTCGACGGACGAAAGTGCTCGGATGTCGTCCCAGTTCCAGTGGATTTTTCTCAGCCAGCTTCTGCTGAAAAGTGTGGGGCCATTTCCTTGTACAATCCATAGTAGCTCCACCGTAAGAGATTGCTGCACTGCCAATTACAGTGATCAGCTCTTTGGTGTAAGTTCTCAGCTTGGTATGAATAGGGCTCAGCTTGGGCCTGTGTGCCTTGTTGCACCACAGCCTGTCGAAGGCCTTTTTGTTCATGATGGACTGACTTGCGCCCGTGTCCAATTCCATGGATACTGAAATTCCGTTCAGTTCAACTTTTAACATGATCGGTGAACATTTCATGGTGAAGGTGTGTACCCCGTACACATCTGCCTCCTCGGTTTGAGTCCCTAGTTCAGTTTGATCCGCCATGGATCGGTCTTCCTCTGCAACGTGGTGGTTTGCAGGGTTTGCAGCTCGTCTGCACATTCGTTGGAGGTGTCCCGTTGTTCCACAGCCTTTGCACACATAGTGTTTGAAGCGGCATTGATGGGCTCGATGATCACCTCCGCAGCGCCAACAAGGTGTCAATTGTCTCGCATTTGCGCTTGATGTTGGACTGTGAGTCATCTGAGTTCGTGCTGCTGCAGGCGTGTACATTCTGCCATATGCATTCCTGCCTGAAAATGACGTTACTTTGTGTACAGTACTTTCCAATGCATCTTTATGCTGCGAAATTTGTTGGTGTTATTGCTGGTGGACATAAATGCCTGGGCTATCGTTATGGCTTTGCTCAGGTTCGGTGTTTCAACAGTCAATAGTTTGCGAAGGATAACCTCATGGCCAATGCCAAGCACAAAAAAGTCTCTTAGCATTTGCTCCAGGAATCCATCGAATTCGCAAAGTCCTGCAAGGTGCCTTAGTTTGGCGACATAGCTCGCCACTTCCTGGCCTTCAGACCGTTGACATGTGTAAAATCGATACCTTGCCATCAGAACGCTCTCCTTCAGATTTAGGTGCTCCCGGACCAGCGTACACAGTTCTTCATATGATTTGGTTTCACCGGAGCAAGAAGATTCTTCATGAGGCCATAGGTTATTGCCCCGCAGACGGTGAGAAGGATCGCCCTTCAATTGGCAGCATTCACATTCCCTTCCAGCTTGTTGGCCACAAAATATTGGTCGAGTCGCTCCACGAAGGCCTCTCAATCATCCCCTTCTGAGAATTTCTCCAGGATACCAACAGTTCTCTGCATTTTCACGTGACGGTTCGTTATCACGTCGCCAGTTGTTATGTCTCGAATAAAGCAATGTGACTGAGTACTGTAGATGTGAGTAAATATGACCTTAGTCTCTTTATTCTAACTCCAGAGTATTGGTACAGCATGGGAGGCCTGCTTATATACAGTGCCCCCAAGGGATGCTGGGATCCTTTAGGACTCCAAATGATACACCCTCTGGTGGCGTATATAGTGTTGCATACATAACACACTCCGTCTCCCGAAGATACTCGAACACAAGGGGGGCTGCCAGTGGAGTCTCCATGATTGTCAGCAAGTGTTGTAAACAGAAGCCTTTAAGTAGGAATGAAGGGGGCCGAAATTGCCCTCCACCCGAAATGAGGCGCACCTACAGCTATATGGTGTGCGGCAGCCATTAGAGCAAAATTCAGCAATTTGGTTGAAAGAAAGGAGTGGTGCTGTGTTGGTGGCGGGAATGGGCTCGGTTATGTATACAAACCTCACCAATGTGTAAGATTTGCCACCAGGGGGCACACCTATGGGAGACCTAACGGTCACCTGTGCACCCTGGGAAAGCAGGTATAAAAGGCAATCCACATGCTGCTTCCTCACTTTGGAGTTACATTAAAGAGATAAAGGTCACAATGGTTTGAGCTTACAACACAGTCTTGTGGAGTTATTCTGAGCATAATAATTGACAACGAGTTACAGATCACGAACTTTCACGAGGTAATGGCTGCCATTGATATTTTTGAGAGATTTGTTGAGGGTGTTGATTGGGAAGCCTTCATTGAGCGTCTCGACCAGTACTTTGTGACCAATGAGCTGGACACGGTTGAGATGGTGATCAAGCGCGGGGCCATTCTCCTCACCGTATGTGGGTCTTCAATATATGGCCTCCTCAAAAATCTGCTGCTACCGGTCAAACCAACGGACAAGACTTACGCAGAGCTGTGCACACTGTTTCAGGAACACCTCAAGCTGAAGGAGAGCACCCTAATGGCCAGGTACTGCTTTTACATGCACCATCGCTCCAAGGGCCAGAACGTGACAGGCTTTGTCGCCGACCTAAGACGCCTTGCGGGATAGTGTTAATTTGCCAGATCTTTGGGGGAAATATTACGGGACTTTTTCGTGCTTGGAATTGGCCACAAGATCATTATTCGCAAACTGCTGTCTGCCGAATCCCTAGATCTGATCAAGGCCATCACGCTAGCCCAGGCTTTCATATTCATGAGCGACAACACAAAACAGCATCGAAGCTCACCGGCAAGTACTGTGCATAAAATAATGTTTTCAGCAGGCAGAACTGTACATGGCAGGGCCTACATGACCGCAGAGGCCAGGCCTAGGGTGACTCAGAGGCCACTGTGGGGTGTGAATGCGTATCCATTAACACCATGTTGGCGCTGCAGGGGCAGTCATAGAGCCCATCAATGTCGATTCAAGCACTATGTGTGCAAGGGCTGTGGAACTATGGGGCACCTCCAGCGAATATGCAAATGACCTCTGACTCACCACGTGGCAGAGTCAGCAGAGGACGACCGACCCAGCGAGGATCACGCTGAACGAGCAGGAGAGACAACTCAACCTGAGGATGAAGAGGAAGTGTATGGGGTATACACCTTCACCACCAAAAACCCTCCAATAATGTTAAAAGTTAAACTTAACGGCATTCCAATCTCCATTGAATTGGACACGGGGGCGCCTCAATCAATCATGAGCCAGAAGGCTTTTGAGAAACTGTGAGGCAACAAGGCACAGAGGCCAAAACTGAGCCCGATTCACACAACACTGCGCACTTACACCAAAGAATTCATACCTGTTATCAGCAATGCGGCAGTGAAAGTATCGTACGACGGAATGATGCATTATTTACCACTATGATTGTACCAGGCAATGGCCCAACGCTGTTCAGCAGAAGCTGGCTAGGAAAGATCCGATGGAATTGGGCCGACATCAAAGCTCTGTCTTCGGTGGATGACGCCTCGTGCGACCAGGTGCTAAACAAATTCCCGGCGTTATTTGAGCCAGGCATCGGCAACTTCACAGGCGCCACGGTGCAGATCCACAATGTTCCAGGGGCACAGCCCATTCATCACAAGGCCCGAGCAATCCTATATATGTTGCGAGAGAAGGTCGAGATCGAGCTGGACAGACTTCAACGAGAGGGAATCATATCGCCAGTCGAGTTCAACGAGTGAACCAGTCCAATCGTGCCGGTGCTAAAGAGCGATGGGATGGTCAGAATCTGCGGGGACTACAAGATAACGATCAACTGAGTCTCGTTACAGGATCAGTACCCACTACCTAAAGCGGAGGACCTATTCGCAACGCTAGCAGGGGGAAAGTTGCTCACCAAGCTAGATCTAACCTTTGCTTACATGGCACAGGAGCTGGCTGAACTATCAAAGAAATTGACGTGCATTAACACGCACAAAGGACTGTTCATATACCACAGATGCCCCTTTGGGATTCGCTCGGCTGCAGCCATCTTCCAGAGGAACATGGAGAGTCTGCTGAAATCAGTTCCATGCACCGTGGTGTTCCAAAAAGACATCTTGATCACTGGTCGTAACACCACTGAACACTTGCACAACCTGGAAGAGGTTCTAAAGTGACTGGACAGAGTGGGATTCAGGCTGAAACGCTCCAAGTGTGTTTTCCTGGCGCCAGAGGTCAAATTTCTGGGGAGAAAGATTGCGGCAGATGGCATCAGACCCACGGATTCCAAGACGGAGGCCATCAAGAGTGCACCCAGACCACAGAATGTGACGGAGCTGCGTTCGTTCCTGGGACTCCTCAACTATTTTGGAAACTTTCTACCGAGATTGAGCACTTTGCTGGAACCCTTACATTTATTGCAAGGGTGACGACTGGGTTTGGGGTAAGTCTCAAGAGACAGCCTTTAAGAAGGCCAGAAACCTGCTATGCTCTAACAAGTTACTTGTATTGTATGACCCGTGTAAACGTTTAGTACTAGCTTGTGATGCGTCGTTGTACGGGGTCGGTTGTGTGTTACAGCAAGCAATTGTGTCAGGCAAACTGCAACCGGTTGCATATACGTCCACAAGTTTATCCAAGGCTGAAAGAGTCTACAGTATGGTTGAGAAAGAAGCGTTAGCATGTGTATACGGAGTTAAGAAAATGCACCAATGCCCATTTGGACTCCGGTTCGAGCTCGAAACTGACCACAAACCGCTTACCTCACTGCTCTCAGAAAGCTAAGGTATCAACACCAATGCTTCGTCCCGCATCCAAAGATGGACTCTAACATTGTCTGCGTATGGCTATGTAATCCGCCACAGACCAGGCACTGAGAACTGCACTGATGCCCTCAGTCGGCTACCATTGCCCACCACCGGGGTGGAAATGGTGCAACCCGCAGACTTGCTTCTGGTAATGGATGCGTTTAAGAGCGAGGGGTCACCTGCCATGGCTCGCCAGATCAGGATCTGGACTAGCTAGACCCTATGCTATCACTAGTAAAAAGCTGCATCCTTAATGGGAGCTGGTCGGCGGTTCCCCGGGAAATGCAAACCGTTCCACCAATGCAAGGATGAATTGTCCATCCAATCGGACTGTCTACTATGGGGGAATCACGTGGTTTTGCGAAAAAAAGACAGGGAAACATTTCTACGCGACCTACACAGTACCCACCCAGGCATAGTCATGATGAAGGCTATCACCGGGTCGCAAGTTTGGTGGCCCGGCATTGACTCCGAATTGGAGTTATGCATACACCAATGCAACACTTGCTCACAGTTGAGCAACGCACCCCGGGAGGCCCCTCTGAGCCTGTGGTCATGGCTCTCCAAACCGTGGTCCGAGGTCCACATAGATTTTTCCGGCCCTTTTCTAGGAAAAATATTTCTAGTAGCAGTGGATGCTTGCTCTAAATGGATTGAATGTATAATAATGTCATCATGTACTGTAGAGTTGCAAAATTTGTGGGAACCCCCTTCCCCGACCCCAGCCTAGTGTTTGGACTCATTGGAAAGGAAACTTAATTTGGAACTATCTACCAGAACATTTGAGATCCTAAAGTGCACCTGGAAGAAACTATGAGTTTTAATCAAATTTTGGATTTTACAAGGCAGATTGGGTCTGTCTGGGAAGGGCTAAGAACTAAAGGAGAACTATCCTTCAAAAGAAACCAGTTTTGAGTATTGAAACTGTCTGGGGTATTGAAGCTAAAACAAATTGTCTGGGTAACTTGTGTAAACACAAAAACCCTTCTCTCCAAGAGATACTAACATAGCAACAATCAACCCAGAGATAGCCAGCCAAACAGTGAGCAGAAAACCCATTCCAGCACATGCATAATGACAATGACACATCCAGCCCGCATGGAAGACCAAAACCGAGGCAGACATTGCAAATACCAAAGCTAATTTTTTCCATCAAGAGACAGATTTAAAAGATCGACACATCCGAGACAGGTTAGCATTTAATGGGCCCGCCAAAATATGACAAAGAGATATCAAGCCCACCAAAAATTAAACAAAGAATCCGGACTGATTCGGCGCGAAGATTAGAACAGCTCCAAAAGTATAACTTGGGCCCTGTTTTAACGAAGGTATGCTTTTGCTTGAGAGGACAGTATCAGCATCATAGAGCATCAAGAAGGGAGCAGCTTGAGTCGTAACAAGCCTCTCTAGCCTCAACGACACGACCGGGGCCACATTGCCCTGCTATCGAAAAAAGAAAGGAACATCACCATCGCGGCAGCAACCCACCACAGTCAACATGGTACCATTGAAAACACCGCAATCGACCAACTCCGAAACAAAACTCCTCAAAGAAGAAACCGAAGATTTGAAAGTTTCCACTCTACAATCTAGGCCTGACTACCAACAGGTGAAAACATTACCTAAAGAGACTTTGAAACCTATTTTTAACGAAAGAAAGTGGGTACTTATCCCATGTCCAAAATGCGCCCTATCGCATCAGCGGACACCACCCAACTGAAGGTTGCGCAGTAAGAAGTCTTCTACGATGTTCGGGGTACGGCAAGCAGAACCTACAGAATCCAGCAAACCCCAAAATCACAAACCACCGCCAACTACCAGTAAAGGATTGGTGATCATAGTCCCTGTTTGCCCTGGAGTTTAACTTAGTCAGAGTTAAGCACTGGGAGGTGGGAGGTGTATTATTTCTGTAACCCCTTTGAATGTGTGATACAGTGTTCTTTATTTGAATGATTACAAGTTTGACATTGTATTTTCTTGCCCTCAATAAAATTGAAGTTCTTTGCACCAAACCAGTTGTCTCTTGCACTTTGTCACATCCCCCAAATAAATCCAAAGTCTAGAACCCAGGGAGTGGGAGCGATTTGAACCACTCAGAAGGTCAGAGGTGAACCTGACCCCACACACCACCCCCGACAGTACGTCCACTGCCACCATTGAAAGCCTCAGGGCCATGTTCGCCACCCATGGTTTGCCCGACGTCCTTGTTACTGACAATGGACCATGTTTCACCAGCTCGGAATTCAAGGAGTTCATGACCTGCAATGGCATTAAGCATGTCGGGTCTTCCCCATTTAAGCCCGCATCCAATGATCAAGTGGAATGGGCAGTCCAAACTATCAAGCAGACCTTGAAACGCGTAATGTACGGTTCCTTGCAGACCTGGTTATCTCGGATCCTGCTCAGTTCCCCCTGCAGAATTGTTAATGAAGAGAGCACTCAAAGCCAGGCTCTCCTTAATCCACCCGGATCTCAATGATCACGTAGAAACCCGGCGGCACCGGCACAACGTGTACCACGATCGCGCGGCTGTATCGCGTGACATTGAGGTTAATGATCCTGTGTTTGGTCTCAATTATGATCTTTAGTAGCCGAGGCATAGAATACATAATTATGTTTGAACTGTATAAAACACTGGTTAGGCCACAGTTGGAGTACTGCGTGCAATTCTGGTCACCGCATTACAGGAAGGACGTGATTGCACTGGAAAGGGTACAGAGGAGATTTACGAGGGAGTGGAGAATCTTAGCTATGAGGTCAAAATTGGATAGGCTTGGTTTGTTTTCCTTGGAACAGAGGAGGCTGAGGGGAAACCACATTGAGGTGTATAAAATTATGAGGGGCCAAGATATAGTGGACAGAAAGGGCCTATTTCCTTTAGCAGAGGGGTCAACAACCAGGGAGCATAAATTTAAAGTAATTGGTAGAAGGTTTAGAGGGAATTTGAGGGGAAATTTCTTCACGAAGAGCATTGTGGGGGTCTGGAACTCACTGCCTGAAAGGGTGGTAGAGGTAGAAACCCTCACCACATTTAAAAAGTACTGGGAATCCCTGGCCCAAGACCGCTCAAAGTGGAGGAAAAGCATCCGGGAAAGTGCCGAACACCTCGAGTCTCTTCGTTGGGAGCAAACTGAAGCCGAGTGTACACAGCAAAAGGAGCGCGTGGGAACCCAAGCAACTGTCTTCCCCACCTGTGACAGAGACTCTAGGTCCCGCATTGGACTCATCAGTCACCTGAGAACTTATTTTTTGTGTGGAAGCAATTGACCGTCGATTCCAAGGGACTGCCTAAGAAGACGAAGGTTCGTGATAGACTTCAAGAGGACATAGACGGGCTGGTGGAATGGACAGAAACATGGCAGATAAAATTTAATGCAGAAAAGTGCGAATTGATACATTTTGGTAGGAAGAACAAGGAGAGGTAATATAAACTAAAAGGTACAATTCTAAAGGGGGTGCATGAATAGAGAGACCTGGAGGTATATGTGCACAATCATTGAAAATGGCAGGAGAGGTTGAGAAAGTGGTTAAAAAAATCAGACAGGATTCTGGGCTTTATAAATAGAGGGATACAAAAGCAAGGACGTTATGATGAACCTTTATAAAACACTGGTCCGACCTCAACTGGAGTATTGTGTGCAGTTCTGGGCATCGCACTTTCATCATCATCATAGACAGTCCCTTGAAATCGAGGAAGACTTGCTTCCACTCTAAAAGTGAGTTCACAGGTGACTGGACAGTCCAATACGGGAATTACAGTCTCTGTCACAGGTGGGACAGATAGTGGTTGAAGGTATCATGTATCTCACACTAGTGTACATAACTGTATCTTACCATGCTATACATGACTGTAACTAAAGATGACCTATAACCATAAGCTTACCTTACCACCAGGGGTGCACTTGCAGGAGACACTGGATACCTGTCCCACACAGGTATATAAAGACAGGTCTCAGGCAAGTGTGGCATTCGAGAGCTGTGTAATAAAGGTGCAGGTCCTGAGCGACCTTGACTTCAGCATGTGCCTCGTGTGAGTCTGTACTGCAGGGACAGGACTTTACAGTGGCGACGAGTTACGGGATTGCAGAATCCATAGAATGGCGACCAACGGCTCAGATGAAAAATACAATGCTGGAGATAATTGGGAGGACTTTATAGAAAGGCCCCAGCAAAGCTTCGTAACCAAAGACTGGTTAGGCGACGATAAGGCAGACAAGAGAAGAGCCCATCTCTTGACCAGCTGTGGCTCGAAAACACATGCCTTAATGAAGGACTTGCTGGCACCCGAGAAACCAGCAAGCAAGTCGTTTGAAGAGTTGAGCACACTGGTAAGAGACCACCTGAAGCCAGAGAGCAGCCTACACATGGCCAGACACAGGTTCTACAACTACAGATGCTGTGTGTGCCAGAGCATACCCAACTTCGTGGCGGAACTTCGGAGGTTGGCTAGGTTATGTGAGTTCTCCGATGAACTGAGGAGAGAAGTACTGAGAGACTTTTTTATTGAAGGAATAGGCCACGCAGGCCTATTCCGAAAGCTCATAGAAACCAAGAACTTGACCCTAGAGGCAGCAGCACTGGTTGCATAGATATTCTTGGCAGGAGAAGAAGAAACGAGGTTGATCTATACTGCGGGTACGACAAGTAACGAAACATCGGAACAATGGGTTCACAGCGTGAAACAAGCCGCTACCCCCACACACAGACAAAGGCAGGAGAGCAGGCCCTCAACAGCAGGCAGTGGCGCCAGAAGCCATCAAGGGCCACATGAACGGCTGTTCACACCTCATCAACCCACAATGCGAGCAATCAACTACAAACTGAGAGAAGCTCAAGAGAGATCAGCCAGACGCAGCTCATCCTTTGGAAACAATGGAAGCGGTCTGTGCAGGAGATGTGGGGGAAGGCACTCATCAAGGGGGTGTCGATTTCGGCATGCTGTCTGCAGAAACTACGACTATACAGGGCATCTGGCCCGCATGTGCAGAAAAACGGCAGCTCGGCTGGTATATGAATCGGAAGGGTTGGAAAGCAGACCAGAAGACGGTGGGGACAGTACCCAGGACACCGAGGTACAGCGGGTCAACACAATCAATGGCCACTGCTCTTACAACAAGACGCCTCCAATAATGATGAGGGCCCTACTCAACGTCAACATGGAGCTGGATACAGGAGCGAGTCAATCTCTCATGAGCGCTCAACAATTTGAACAGCTGTGGCCGCACAAAAGAGGCAGACCAAAACTCACAAGGGTCGACACCAAACTAAGGACCTAAACCAAAGAAATCGTCCCAGTCCTTGGCAGCGCCATGCTCTCAGTCACACACAAAGGGACAGTGAACCGACTTCCCCTGTGGATTGTCCCCAGAGATTTCCCAGCACTGCTGGGGAGAAGCTGGCTGGCAAAACTAAATTGGAAATGGGATGATGTTCACGCCATGTCATCAGAGGAACGGACCTCCTGCTCAACAGTTCTATGTCGATTTGAACATCTCTTTCAGCCAGGTGTGGGCACCTTCAAAGGGGCTAAAGTCAAAATCTACATCACACAGGATGCTAGACCGGTCCATCACAAGGCTAGAGCTGTGCCCTATGTGATGAGGGAAAAGATTGAACATGAACTGGACAGGCTTCTGCGGGAAGGCATTATCTCACCCGTGGAATTTAGCAACTGGGCAAGTCCCATCGTCCCAATCATGAAGCCTGATGGATCCGTACGAATCTGTGGGGATTACAATCTACCATAAACAGAGTCTCCCTACAGGACCAATACCCGCTGCCCAGAGCGGAGGATTTATTTGCCACATTGGCTGGAGGTAAACTTTTCTCAAAATTAGACCTCACATCTGCGTATATGACGCAAGAATTGACCGACGGGTCTAAGCTACTCACCACCATCAACACACATCGAGGCCTTTTCATGTACAATCGATGCCCATTCGGCATCAGGTCTGCAGCTGCTATATTTCAGCGCAACATGGAGATTCTGCTCAAGTCCATCCCGGGGACGGTTGTATTTCAAGACGACATACTTATCACGGGCAGGGACACCGACTCCCATCTCCGTAATTTGGAGGAAGTACTAAAGCGGTTGGATCGGGTAGGCCTAAGAGTTAAGAAATCCAAGTGCCTGTTTCTTGCGCACGAGGTTGAATTTTTGGGCAGAAGGATTGCCGCTGATTGAATCCGCCCAACAGAGTCCAAAACCGAAGCAATTCGCCTGGCACCCAGGCCCCGGAATGTCTCAGAACTGCGCGCCTTTCTCGGGCTACTCAATTACTTTGGGAACTTTATGCAGAACTTAAGCACGCTGCTGGAGCCTCTCTATGTGCTACTCAGAAAGGGGTGCGATTGGATTTGGGGGGACGTCCAGGAATGCGCCTTCAATAAGGCACGTAACCTTCTATGTTCCAACAGTGTTTTGGCTTTCTTTGATCCAAGTAAAAAGCTAGTTCTTACATGTGATGCGTCAGCGTACGGGGTCGGGTGAATTTTACAACATGTCAATGGTGCGGGTAAATTACAACCCATAGCTTATGCCTCCAGGTCACTTTCGCGGGCAGAGCGCGGGTACGGAATAGCAGAGAAGGAGACGCTCGCGTGCGTGTACGGTGTCAAAAAAATGCACCGATACCTTTTCGGGGCCAAGTTCGCATTAGAAACCGACCACAAGCCCCTCACGTCCCTCCTATCCGAGAGCAAGGCAATAAACGCCAACGCCTCGGCGCGCATTCAACGGTGGGCACTCATGCTGGCGTCTTATGACTACACCATAAGGCACAGACCAGGCACAGACAACTGTGCCGACGCGCTTAGCAGGCTTCCCCTGGCGACCACGGAAGGGTCTGATGAACAGGACTATGAGATAGTCATGGCAATCAATGCCTTTGAGTCCACAGGTTCGCCCATGACAGCTCGCCAAATCAGAGCCTGGACGACCAGCGACCCCACGTTATCCCTAGTAAAAAGATGTGTCTTAACTGGTGACTGGGCAGAGGCTCGCGATGCCTGCCCCGAGGAGATCAAACCTTTCCATAGGCGCATGCATGAGCTGTCACTACAACTGACTGCCTGATGTGGGGCAGCCGAGTAGTTATGCCTCTGCGAGGCAGAGAGGCATTTCTCCGGGAGCTCCACCGCGAGCACCCGGGGATCGTTCTCATGAAGGCCATAGCCAGATCCCACGTCTGGTGGCCTGGCATTGACGCGGACTTGGAGCTCTGCGTCCGACGGTGCACCATTTCTGGCCAACTCAGTAATGCCCCCACGGAGGCCCCCCTGAGCCCCTGGCCCTGGCCCACCAAACCATGGTCACAGGTGCACGTAGACTATGCAGGCCCATTCATGGGCAAAATGTTCCTCGTAGTTGTCGATGCATTTTCAAAGTGGATCAAATGCACCATTTTAAACTTGAGCACCACCTCCACCACTGTGGAGAGCCTTGGAACTATGTTTGCAACGCACGGCATTCCTGACATATTGGTCAGTGATAATGGTCCGTGCTTCACCAGCGCAGAATTCCAAGATTTTATAAGTGACCACGGCATAAATCACGTTAAGGCAGCACCGTTCAAGCCGGCCTCCAATGCTCAGGCGGAGCGAGCAGTGCAAATCATTAAACAAGGCATGCTCAAAATCTAAGGTCCCACGCTGCAGGGCCGCCTGTCGCGACTGCTGCTGGCATACAGATCTCGTCCGCATTCATTGACTGAAGTTCCCCCCGCACAACTGTTGATGAAATGGACCTTAAAGACAAGGCTCTCATTAATCCTCCCAGACATGCCTGAAATCGTTGAGGCAAAGCACCGTAAGCTAACTGAGTACCATGACCAAAATTCGAGGGGGAGGTGGAATGAGATAGGGGACAAAGTGTTTGTGCTAAACTATGGCAGGGGTCCCAAATGGCTTGCAGGGACAGTAACAGGCAAGGAAGGAAACAGGCTACTGGTTGTACAAATGGACAATGGACAATCCTGCTGGAGGCATGTCGACCAAGTCAAAAGTAGATTTACCAACAACACTGCTGAACCAGAGGCAGACAACATTGTGGAATTCACACCACACCTGGTGGACAGACAGAGGGAACAACCTGAGGAAAGGGCAATCCCAACAGAAAGCCCAGGCGAAACACCAACAATCATACTGAACGAAACAGACAGCCCAGACGAGATACCAGCAATCACACCGAGGAGGCGGGAGCTCGGAGCAGCACGAGTCCGGGGTCGGTGAGAGGCCTATAAAGGCCAACGGGAGTCGGGCAGTTCGAGCAGTCGGTCGAGGAGGCGGGAGCTCGGAGCAGCGCGAGTCCGGGGTCAGCGAGAGGCGTACCGGTGCAGCTGCAGTGGGGACAGAAGGCAAAAAAGTAAAAGAAATCGAAAGGTGACATCACAGCCAAGCGGGTAAGTGATTGGCTGGTGATTGGTGAGTAGTTTTTCTTTTTCTTTTCTATTTCAGTAAGTAACATTTAGCATTGTTGTTGCCAAATTAAGTTAATCTAGGGGTTAAGTCATGGCAGGAGAGCTCGGACACGTGTTATGCTCCTCGTTTACTATGTGGGAAATCAGGGACGCTTCCGGTGTCCCTGACAACTACGTGTGCGGGAAGTGTGTCCGCCTCCAGCTCCTGACGGACCACATTGTGGCACTGGAGCTGCGGGTGGATTCACTCTGGAGCATCCACGATGCTGAGAATGACGTGAATAGCACGTTTAGCGAGTTGGTCTTACCGCAGGTAAAGGGTACACAGCCAGATAGGGAATGGAAGACCAACAGGAAGAGCAGTGCAAGGAAGGTAGTGCAGGGGTCCCCTGTGGTCATCCCCCTGCAAAACTGATACACCGCTTTGGGTACTGTTGAGGGGGATGACTCATCAGGGGAGGGCAGCAGCAGCCAAGTTCATGGCACCGTGGGTGGCTCTGCTGCACAGGAGGGCAGGAAAAAGAGTGGGAGAGCAATAATGATAGGGGATTAGATTGTAAGGGGAATAGATAGGCGTTTCTGTGGCCGCAACCGAGACTCCAGGATGGTATGTTGCTTCCCTGGTGCAAGGGTCAAGGATGTCTCGGAGCGGGTGCAGGACATTCTGAAAAGGGAGGGTGAACAGCCAGTTGTCGTGGTGCATATAGGTACCAACGATATAGGTAAAAAACGGGATGAGGTCCTATGAGACGAATTTAAGGAGCAAGGAGCTAAATTAAAAAGAAGGGCCTCAAAAGTAGTAATCTCGGGATTGCTACCAGTGCCACGTGCTAGTTAGAGTAGGAATCACAGGATAGCTCAGATGAATACGTGGCTTGAGCAGTGGTGCAGCAGGGAGGGATTCAAATTCCTGGGGCATTGGAACTGGTTCTGGGGGAGGTGGGACCAGTACAAACCGGACGGTCTGCACCTGGGCAGGACCGGAACCAATGTCCAAGGGGGAGTGTTTGCTAGTGCTGTTGGGGAGGAGTTAAACCAATATGGCAGGGGGATGGGAACTTAAAGTTAGTTGGCAGGTGCAGCAGGTAATCAGGCACGCGAATGGAATGTTGGCCTTCATTACGAGAGGGATGGAGTACAAAAGCAGGGAGGTCCTGCTGCAACTGTACAGGGTATTGGTGAGGCCGCACCTGGAGTACTGCATGCAGTTTTGGTCACCTTATTTAAGGAAAGATATACTAGCCTTGGAGTGGGTACAGAGACGATTCACTAGGCTGATTCCGGAGATGAGGGGGCTACCTTATGATGATAGATTGAGTAGACTGGGTCTTTACTTGTTGGAGTTCAGAAGGATGAGGGGTGATCTTATAGAAACATTTAAAATAATGAAAGGGATAGACAAGAAAGAGGCAGTGAGGTTGTTTCCACTGGTCGGGGAGACTAGAACTAGGGGGCACAGCCTCAAAATACGGGGGAGCCAATTTAAAACCGAGTTGATAAGAAATTTATTTTCCCAGAGGGTTGTGAATCTGTGAAATTCTCTGCCCAAGGAAGCAGTTGAGGCTAGCTCATTGAATATATTCAAATCACAGATAGATAGATTTTTAACCAATAAGGGAATTAAGGATTATGGGGAGCGGGCGGGTAAGTGGAGCTGAGTCCACGGCCAGATCAGCCAAGATCTTTTTGAATGGCGGAGCAGGCTCGAGGGGCTAGATGGCCTACCCCTGTTCCTAATTCTTATGTTCTTATGTTCTTGTGAAAGAAAAACAGGCACCAAGGCAAACAACTGAACCACAACTAAGACGCTCCACGCGAGAATGTAGAACACCTGAGAGACTGAACCGATAAAGACAATAAGACCTTGGAGGAGGATGATGTCATGTATCTCACACTACTGTACATAACTGTATCTTACCATGCTATACATGACTGTAATTAGAGAAAACCTGTAACCACAAGCTTACCTTACCACCAGGGGTGCACTTGCAGGAGACACTGGATACCTGTCAGGTCATCCATATATGAAGACAGGTCTCTGGCAAGTGTGGGCCTGAGGTCTACCGCCTCGTCAGGGACTTGCTGGCACCCACGAAGGCCAAGGATAAGACATATGACGAGCTGACTGAACTAATTCACGACCAACTTAAACCAAAGGAGAACATCCTCACAGCCAGGCCCAGATCCTACATGCACCGCAGACCTGAGGGCCAGGAGATTGCAAAATATACTGCCGACCTCAGGAGACTTGTGGCACCGTGTGATTTTGGCATGCACCTCAATGAAGCATTGCGAGACATCTTCGTTCTAGGAATTGGCCACGAGGGCCTCCTTCATAAGCTATTATCTGCTGACACCACAGTCAACCATTGGCAGAAAGCCATCGGCATCAGTCAGGCATTCATGACCTCGACTTGCAGCACCAAGCAAATCATTCAGCCCGTAGACTCAAACCCGGCAAGTACTGTACACAGAATGGTGCCTTTCACAGGCAAGACTGTAGAACGTGGCTCTGCCCAGGGCAGAGAGCACAAACCTCAGGGTTCCAGAACTCAGAGTCCGCTGTGGTGTGCGGAGGAACCCATAGGGCTCACCAGTATCGGTTTGCAGAGTATGTATGCAAAGCCTGTAACACGAAGGGCCACCTCCAGCGCATGTGTAAAAGAAATACGACTCACCGTCTAGCAGAGGAGTCGGTAGATGACTTTGAATCCAGTGGGAAGTATGATGATTTAGCCAGAGAAGCAGCTCAGCCCCAAGAAGAAGTGTATGGAGTGTATACCTGCACCACCGATTGTCTCCAGTGAAGCTGGAAGTCGAGATAAACGGCATTCCAGTCTTCAAGGAAGTGGACACGGGAGCGAGCCAGTCAGTGATGAGCCAGGGTGCCTTCGAGAGACTGTGTAATGAAAAATGACCCGAGCTGGTTCCAGTGCAGGAAAAGTTGCGCACCTATACCAAAGAGCTGATCCCAGTCCTTGGGTAGTGCAGATGTAAGTGTAATCCATAAAGGCGTGATGCATAAGTTATCTCTGTGGATTGATGCAGGTGATGGCCCAATGTTACTTGGAAAAAGGTGGATGGGGAAGATTCAGTGGAAATGGGAAGACCTGTTCACTCCAGCAATCGATGTCCCCCGTGCTCAGAGGCAGAGCAAAACCTCACCTTCGCTTGGGCCAGGCACCAGAGAACAGACCAGCGCAGCACCTGAGGCGCAGACCGTCCATCACGACTGCATGGCAATGATCCGACCAGAATGATCCAAAAATATCTTCCCAGCTCCAGTGGCAGGACTCCTGGGGAGGAAGATCGAATTCACACGTACCCTTCCAGCTTTTGTGGCAGAATCGCGGGAGAGATGGATCAAGTCAGTCGACCTCGAGGACTGAGGCAAGATGGCGTTCCTGCTGCAGCGAGGAGCAACGTGGCTGAAAAAAAAGCTGGCCGCTGCAACATCACGAGGTACAGCGCTGAGGGGCCAACACGTGGGGTCCAACAAAGGATCGGATTGGTGTAAAGCCAGCAGGGTTCTCTTAAAGGAGACCTGCCACCAGTTGAACTTAAAGAGACAAATTATGCATGGCGATCAACGTAACGAACCAATTAAGATTGTGAACAGAATGTTGTTGCGTGATGTCGGCACTGTAAAGAACAGAATGTTGTTGCGAGATGTCGGTACCAGTCCTAATGCAAAGAACCAAATGTCGTTGCGAGATGTCGGGAATAGAGTGTCCCCCAGAGCAGCAAGTGAGCGAAATCAGGAGGGTAAAGGCGCGGAGCCTGATACCCTGCCCCAGGTCTACCCACGCTGCAGTCACCCGATGGCACCAGTCGCCACGGACCTGGAAACGAAAACGGCACCAATACGTGCAGTCGGCCGCCGTTGCCCCCCACCCGGGTGGAGACGGCGCAGCCCCCAGACCTAGTCGCTACCTCGGCCATGTCTGGGAGCGAAAGGTCAGGACCAACGAGTTCCCCAAACGGGACCTGGAACAGCCAGGTTCCCAACACCGTGAGTGAGCAGGCAGAAGATTCTGCAGCCCTCAAAGGAGGACAGGGAGGCCACACACATCTGTGGTTCTGCCCACCACTAGGCAACGGCAAAGGCCCCGAGTCCTGGCTCGGTGAGCAAACCAAGTCCACCTTGCTAGCAGGAGGCACAGTGCTGCCATCAGATGACTAGGACCCCGAGGAACTAACGTCTTTGCATGCCTGTACTGCTATCTCAGTACTGACCATGACTAAACCATGAATGCAATCTACCCAATCCTGGCGCACGACCGTAAAACATAACGAATGTAAGTCACGGAACCTAGGTGCCATGATACAAACTGAAATTTTCTTTTATTCATCCTTTCTTTGTGCTTGCATTGTGTCTGATCCCTGTATGTGAATGTAATGGGGCAACTGCATGATCTCGCTGAGGGGGTGGAAAATGGATGTATGTAGCCATGGACACACACATGGATCACACCCAGAACCCACTGGAACCTCCACGGCATCATCGAACCATTCAATCTGATAACCACTACCCAACGTTGTGGCAAAAAGACTTGGGGGTTAACAGGGAGAGGGCCAAGTCAAAGCACAGCCAAGGTGCAAGGGCTATTGGTACATTACAACATAATTCTAAAAGGACAAAGAGTGTAAAAAAAACAAGCCTGAAGGCTCTGTGTCTCAATGCGAGGAGCATTCGTAATAAGGTGGATGAATTAACTGCGCAGATAGCTGTTAACGAATATGATGTAATTGGGATTACGGAGACATGGCTCCAGGGTGGCCAAGGCTGGGAACTCAACATCCAGTAGTATTCAATATTCAGGAAGAATAGACAGAAAGGAAAAGGAGGTGGGGTAACGTTGCTGGTTAAAGAGGAGATTAATGCAATAGTAAGGAAGGTCATTAGCTTGGATGATGTGGAATCTATATGGGTAGAGCTGCGGAACACCAAAGGGCAGAAAACGCTAGTGGGAGTTGTGTACAGACCTCCAAACAGAGGTAGTGAGGTTGGGGATGGCATCAAACAGGACATTAGGGATGCGTGCAATAAAGGTACAGCAGTTATCATGGGTGGCTTTAATCTACATATAGATTGGACTAACCAAACTGGTAGCAATACGGTGGAGGAGGATTTCCTGGAGTGTATTATGGATGGTTTTCTCGACCAATATGTCGAGGAACCAAGTATAGAGCAGGCCATCCTAGACTGGGTCTTGTATAATGAGAAAGGATTAATTGGCAATCTTGTTGTACGAGGCCCCTTGGAGAAGAGTGACCATAATATGGTAGAATTCTTCATTAAGGTGGAGAGTGACACAGTTAATTCAGAGACTCGGGTCTTGAACTTAAAGAAAGGTAACTTCAATAGTACGAGACGTGAATTGGCTAGGATAGACTGCCGAATGATACTTAAAGGGTTGGCGGTGGATAGGCAATGGCAAACATTTAAGGATCACAGGAATGAACTTCAACAATTATACATCCCTGTCTGGAGTAAAAATAAAACGGGGAAAGTGGCTCAACCGTGGCTAACAAGGGAAATTAGGGATCGTGTTAATTCCAAGGATGAGGCATATAAATTGACCAGAAAAAGCAGCAAACCTGAGGACTGGGAGAAATTTAGAATTCAGCAGAGGAGGATAAAGGGATTAATTAGAGGGGAGAAATAGAGTATGAGAGTAAGCTTGCAGGTAACATAAAAACTGACTGCAAAAGCTTCTATAGGTATATGAAGAGAAAACGATTAGTGAAGACAAATGTAGGTCCCTTGCAGTCAGAATCAGGTGAATTTATAATGGGGACAAAGAAATGGCAGACCAATTGAACAAATACTTTGGTTCTGTCTTCACGAAGGAAGACACAAATAACCTTCTGGAAATACTAGGGGACCGAGGGTCTAACAAGAAGAAGAAACTGAAGGAAATCCTTATTAGTCTGGAAATTGTGTTAGGGAAATTGATGGGATTGAAGGCTGATAAATCCCCAGGACCTGATAGTCTGCATCACAGAGTACTTAAGGAAGTGGCCCTAGAAATAGTGGATGCATTGGTGGTCCTTTTCCAACAATCTATAGACTCTGGATCAGTTCCTATGGATTGGAGGGTAGCTAATGCAACCCCACTTTTTAAAAAAGGAAGGAGAGAAAACAGGGAATTATAGACCGGTTAGCCTGACATCGATAGTGGGGAAAATGTTGAAACCAATTATAGCATCGCATTTGGAAAGCAGTGACAGGACTGGGCCAAGTCAGCATGGATTTATGAAAGGGAAATCATGCTTGACAAATCTAAAATTTTTTGAGGCTGTAACTAGTAGAGTGGACAAGGGAGAACCAGTGGATGTGGTGTATTTGGACTTTCAAAGGGCTTTTGACAAGGTCGCACACAAGAGATTACTGTGCAAAATTAAAGCACATGGTATTGGGGGTAATGTATTGATGTGGCTAGAGAACTGGTTGGCAGACAGGAAGCAAAGAGTAGGAATAAACGGGTCCTTTTCAGAATGGCAGGCAGTGACTAGTGGGGTACTGCAAGGTTCAGTGCTGGGCCCCCAGCTATTTACAATATTCATTAATGATTTCCACGAAGGAATTGAATGTAATATCTCCAAGTTTGCAGATGACACTAAGCTGGGTGGCGGTGTGAGCTGTGAGGAGGATTCTAAGAGGCTGCAGGGTGACTTGGACAGGTTAGGCGAATGAGTAAATGCATGGCGGATGCAGTATAATGTAGATAAATGTGAGGTTATCCACTTTTGTGGCAAAAACAGGGAAGCAAATATTATCTGAATGGTGACAGATTAGGAAAAGGGGAAGTGCAACGAGACCTGGGTGTCATGGTACATCAATCATTGAAAGTTGGCATGCAGGTACAGCAGGCGGTGAAGAAGGCAAATGGCATGTTGGCCTTCATAGTGAGATGATTTGAGTATAGGAGCAGGAAGGTCTTACTGCAGTTGTACAGGGCCTTGGTGAGGCCACACCTTGAATATTGTGTACAGTTTTGGTCTCCTAATCTGAGGAAGGACATTCTTGCTGTTGAGCGAGTGCAGCGAAGGTTCACCAGACTGATTCCCGGGATGGCAGGACTAAAATATGAAGAAAGACTGGATCGTCTAGGCTTATATTCACTGGACTTTAGAAGAATGAGAGGGGATCTCATAGAAATATATAACATTCTGATAGGATTGGACAGGTTAGATGCAGGAAGAATTTTCCCGATGTTGGGGACATCCAGAACCAGGGGTCACAGTCTAACGATAAGGGGTAAGCCATTTAGGACCGAGATGAGGAGAAACTTCTTCTCAGAGAATTGTGAACCTGTGGAATTCTCTACCACAGAAAGTTGTTGAAGCCAGTTCGTTAGATATATTCAAAAGGGAGTTAGATGTGGCCCTTACGGCTAAAGGGATCAAAGGGTATGGAGAGAAAGCAGGAATGGGATACTGAAGTTGCATGATCAGCCATGATCATATTGAATGATGGTGCAGGCTCTTAGGGGCGAATGGCCTACTCCTGCACCTATTTTCTATGTTTCTATATTAAGTCTGGGGAGAGCTAAGCCAGAGCACATAGTGCAAAGGTAATTGGCACAAAGGACTTGGGGAAGAGTGATGTTGTATATGCTGACTATGGATGTACTGTATGTGTAGTCACTGTGAGATTGTATAAGATGGAGACTTGTTTACCTGATATACTATCAATTAGGCTCACACCGTGTACATACATGCTGGCACCACTAGAGGGTGCAACTGGTGGAGACCGGGGGTTTCCTGCCCTGGTGGCAGGGCCCTGTATAAAAGGCTGCACACCATGCTTGCACAGCACTCTGGAGTTTGGAGTAAAGAACCAAGGTCACGACAGTTCAAGCACAACACATTGCCTTGTGGAGTCATTCATAAGTACGCTATAGACACAACGGTTCCAGGGATGAGGGGCTTCAGTTACGTGGATAGACTAGAAAAGCTGGGGTTGTTGTTGTTAGAGCAGAGAAGTTTGAGAGGAGATTTGATAGAGATGTTCAAAATCATGAGGGGTCTAGACAGAGTAGATACTGAGAAACTGTTGGCGGAAGGGTCGAGAACCAGAAGACACAGAGTTAATGTGATTGGCAGAAGCCAAAGGCGACATGAGGAAAAACGTTTTTATGCAGAGAGTGGTTAGGATCTGGAAAGCACTAC
>NW_027251398.1:5000-7500 GCF_044704955.1 Pristiophorus japonicus | reverse complement strand
TAACCCTAACCCTAACCCTCACCCTAACCCTCATCCTCACTCTAACCCTAACCCTAACCCTCACCCTAACCCTAACCCTCACCATAACCCTAACCCTAACCCTCACCCTAACCCTAATCCTCACCCTAACCCTAACCCTAACCCTCACCCTAACCCTAACCCTCACCCTAACTTTAACCCTCACCCTAACCCTAACCCTAACCCTAACCCTAACCCTAACCCTAACCCTCACCCTCACCCTAACCCTAACCCTAACCCTAACCCTAACCCTCACCCTAACCCTAACCCTAACCTCAACCCTAACCCTAACCCTAACCCCCTCACCCTCACCCTAACCCTAACCCTAACCCGCACCCTAACCCTAACCCTAACCCTCACCCTAACCCTAAACCTAACCCTAATCCTAACCCTCTCCCTAACCCTAACCCTCACCCTAACCCTCAACCTAACCCTAATCCTCACCCTAACCCTAACCCTAACCCTAACCCTCACCCTAACCCTCACCCTAACCCTAACCCTAACCACAACCATAACCCTAACCCTAACCCTAACCCTAACACTCACCCTAACCCTAACCCTCACCCTAACTTTAACCCTCACCCTAACCCTAACCCTAACCCTCACCCTAACCCTAACACTAACCCTCACCCTAACTCTAAACCTAACCCTAACCCTAACCCTAACCCTAACCCTCACCCTAACCCTCACCCTAACCCTAACCCTAACCCTAACCCTTACCCTAACCCTCACCCTAACCCTAACCCTTACCCTAACCCTAACCCTAACCCTAACCCTAACCCTCACCCTCACCCTAACCCTAACCCTAACCCTAAACCTAACCCTCACCCACACCGTAACCCTAACCCTAACCCTAACCCTAACCCTCACCCTAACCCTAACCCTCACCCTAACCCTAACCCTCACCCTCACCCTAACCCTAACCCTAACCCTAACCCTAACCATCACCCTAACCCTATTCCTAACCCTCACCCTAACCCTAACCCTCAACCTAACCCTAACCCTAACCCTCACCCTAACCCTAACCCTAACCCTCACCATAACCCTAACCCTCACCCTAACCCTAACCCTAACCCTAACCCTCACCCTCACCCTAACCCTAACCCTAACCCTAAACCTAACCCTCACCCACACCGTAAACCTAACCCTAACCCTAACCCTCACCCTAACCCTAACCCTAACCCTCACCATAACCCTAACCCTCACCCTAACCCTAACACTAAAACTCACCCTAACCCTAACCCTCACCCTCACCCTAACCCTCACCCTAACCCTAACCCTCACCCTCACCCTAACCCTAACCCTCACCCTGACACTAACCCTAACCCTAACCCTAACCCTAACCCTAACCCTAACCCTAACCCTAACCCTAACCCTAACCCTAACCCTAACCCTAACCCTAACCCTAACCCTAACCCTAACCCTAACCCTCACCCTGACACTAACCCTCACCCTAACCCTAACCCTAACCCTCACCCTAACCCTAACCCTAACCCTAACCCTCACCCTAACCCTCACCCTAACCCTAACCCTCACCCTAACCTTCAACCTAACCCTCACCCTAACCCTAACCCTAACCCTAACCCTCACCCTAACCTTCAACCTAACCCTCACCCTAACCCTAACCCTAACCCTAACCCTCACCCGAACCCTCACCCTAA
The DNA here is from genome assembly GCF_044704955.1 of Pristiophorus japonicus. NCBI lineage: Eukaryota > Metazoa > Chordata > Chondrichthyes > Pristiophoridae > Pristiophorus > Pristiophorus japonicus. The sequence continues at coordinate 5,821 of NW_027251398.1, read as the reverse complement.
CCCTAACCCTAACCCTAACCCTAACCCTAACCCTAACCCTAACCCTAACCCTAACCCTAACCCTAACCCTAACCCTAACCCTAACCCTAACCCTAACCCTAACCCTAACCATAACCCTAACCCTCACCCTAACTCTCACCCTAACCCTCACCCTAACCGTAACCCTAACCCTCACCCTAACCCTCACCCGAACCCTAACCCTCACCCTAACCTTCAACCTAACCCTCACCCTAACATTAACCCTAACCCTAACCCTCACCCGAACCCTCACCCTAACCCTAACCCTAACCCTAACCCTCACCCTAACCCTCACCCTCACCCTAACCCTAACACTAACCCTCACCCTAACCCTCACCCTCACCGTAACCCTAAACCTAACCCTCACCCTAAACCTAATCCTCACCCTAACCCTCACCCTAACCCTAACCCTAACCCTAACCCTCACCCTAACCCTAACCCTAACCCTAACCCTAACCCTAACCCTAACCCTCACCCTCACCCTAACCCTAACCCTAACCCTAACCCTCACGCTCACCCTCACCCTAACGCTAATCCTAACCCTAAACATCACCCTCAGTCTAACCCTAACCCTCCCCCTCACGCTCACCCTAACCCTAACTCTAACCCGCACCCTAACTCTAACCCTAACCCTCACCCTAACCCTAACCCTAACCCTAACCCTAATCCTAGCCCTCACCCGAACCCTAACCCACACCCTAACCCTCACCCTAACCCTAATCCTCACCCTAACCCTAACCCTAACCCTCACCCTAACCCTCACCCAAACCCTCACCCTAACCCTCACCCTAACCCTAACCCTA
>NW_027251398.1:0-2500 GCF_044704955.1 Pristiophorus japonicus | reverse complement strand
CCTAACCCTAACCCTAATCCTAGCCCTCACCCGAACCCTAACCCACACCCTAACCCTCACCCTAACCCTAATCCTCACCCTAACCCTAACCCTAACCCTCACCCTAACCCTCACCCAAACCCTCACCCTCACCCTAACCCTAACCCTAACCCTCACCCTAACCCTCACCCTCACCCTAACCCTAACCCTAAACCTCACCCTAACCCTAACCCTCACCATAACCCTAACCCTAACCCTCACCCTAACCCTAATCCTCACCCTAACCCTAACCCTAACCCTCACCCTAACCCTAACCCTCACCCTAACCCTAAACCCTCACCCTAACCCTAACCCTAACCCTAACCCTAACCCTAACCCTCACCCTAACCCTAACCCTAACCTTAACCCTAACCCTAACCCTAACCCCCTCACCCTCACCCTAACCCTAACCCTAACCCGCACCCTAACCCTAACCCTAACCCTCACCCTAACCCTAAACCTAACCCTAATCCTAACCCTCACCCTAACCCTAACCCTCACCCTAACCCTCAACCTAACCCTAATCCTCACCCTAACCCTAACCCTAACCCTAACCCTCACCCTAACCCTCACCCTAACCCTAACCCTAACCACAACCATAACCTAACCCTAACCCTAACCCTAACCCTAACACTCACCCTAACCCTCACCCTAACCCTAACACTAACCCTCACCCTAACTCTAACCCTAACCCTAACCCTAACCCTAACCCTAACCCTCACCCTAACCCTCACCCTAACCCTAACCCTAACCCTAACCCTTACCCTAACCCTCACCCTAACCCTAACCCTTACCCTAACCCTAACCCTAACCCTAACCCTAAACCTAACCCTCACCCACACCGTAACCCTAACCCTAACCCTAACCCTCACCCTAACCCTAACCCTCACCCTAACCCTAACCCTCACCCTCACCCTAACCCTAACCCTAACCCTAACCCTAACCATCACCCTAACCCTATTCCTAACCCTCACCCTAACCCTAACCCTCAACCTAACCCTAACCCTAACCCTCACCCTAACCCTAACCCTAACCCTCACCATAACCCTAACCCTCACCCTAACCCTAACCCTAACCCTAACCCTAACCCTCACCCTCACCCTAACCCTAACCCTAACCCTAAACCTAACCCTCACCCACACCGTAAACCTAACCCTAACCCTAACCCTCACCATAACCCTAACCCTCACCCTAACCCTAACCCTAAACCTCACCCTAACCCTAACCCTCACCCTCACCCAAACCCTAACCCTCACCCTAACCCTAACCCTCACCCTCACCCTGACACTAACCCTCACCCTAACCCTAACCCTAACCCTAACCCTCACCCTAACCCTAACCCTCACCCTAACCCTAACACTAACCCTCACCCTAACCCTAAACCTAACACTCACCCTAACCCTAACCCTAACCCTCACGCTAACCCTAAGCCTAACCCTTACCCCAACCCTAACCCTAAACCTCACCCTAACCCTAACCCTAACCCTCACCCTAACCCTAACACTAACCCTCACCCTAACCCTAAACCTAACACTCACCCTAACCCTAACCCTAACCCTCACCCTAAACCTAACCCTAACCCTCACCCTAACCCTAACCCTAACCCTCACCCTAACCCTAACCCTAACCCTCATCCTAACCCTCACCCTAACCCTAACCCTAACCCTAACCTTCACCCTAACCCTAACCCTACCCCCAACCCTAACCCTAACCCTCACCCTAACCCTAACCCTAACGCTTACCCTAAACCTAACCCTAACCCTTATCCTAACCCTCACCCTAACCCTAACCCTCACCCTAACCCTCACCCTAACCCTAATCCTCACCCTAACCCTAACCATAACCCTCACCCTAACCCTCACCCTAACCCTCACCCTAACCCTGACCCTAACCCTCACCCTAACCCTAACCCTAACCACAACCATAACCCTAACCCTAACCCTAACCCTAACCCTAACCCTAACACTCACACTAACCCTCACCCTAACCCTAACCCTAACCCTCACCCTAACCCTAACCCTCACCCTAATCCTAACCGTAACCATCACCCTAACCCTAACCCTCACCCTAACTCTAACCCTCACCCTCACCCTAACCCTAACCCTAACCCTAACCTAACCCTAACCCTAACCCTAACCCTCACCCTCACCCTAACCCTAACCCTCACCCTAACCCTAACCCTCACCCTCACCCTAACCCTAACCCTCACCCTAACCCTCACCCTCACCCTAACCCTCACCCTAACCCTCACCCTAACCCTCACCCTAACCCTAACCCTCACCCTAACCCTAACCCTAACCCTCACCCTAATCCTAACCATCACCCTAACCCTATTCATAACCCTCACCCTAACCCTAACCCTCAACCTAACCCTAACCCTAACCCTCACCCTAACCCTAACCCTCACCCTAACCCTAACCCTAACCCTCACCCTAAACCTAACCCTCACCCTAAACCTAACCCTAACCCTAACCCTAACCCT
>NW_027251397.1:42500-47500 GCF_044704955.1 Pristiophorus japonicus | reverse complement strand
TGAAAATCGTGTTCCGAAAATCCTCCGGGCACCCCGCCAACCCCCAAGGACAGAAATGACAAGTGTCAAGTTGGCGGGGCGTCGGGCCACCTGCTGCCGGCCATGAGCATCCAAATCCCCGCAAAAGGGGCATTTTCATTTCTTCATCGGGACTTCCGGCAATTTCCAAGGTTCAACTCATTAACGTTGTTCGCAGACACTTGCCAGAAAATGCAAGTGGCCACTTTGCCGGGCCGACTCGCTTGCCCAAGCGGGAAACCATCAACCGAAGGCCCGGTAAGCCGGCCGAATCTGACCTCATAGACTTCCACACAACGGGACTTTTGACTTTCCCGGCCGCGGGTGGCCTCCACCCGGCCTCAGCCATCAGCCCTGCCTGCCTCTAGCCGCCTTCTGGTTAATGAGTTATCCAGCCTGGCACTTCGGTTGCGCCAGCGAGACCAAGTCTCGGCTTTGGTTAATGATTTGAGCCGAACCGACCTGCCCCCCGCCACCGCGGGCTGAACTCGGGCAGGTCTGCCGATTTCCCGACTCCTTTCGGGGCCTAATCGGGTCGCGCGAGCCGCCTGGCGCGATCGGGGCCCATGCCCCGGCCTCTGCCAGTCCTCGGGCAGCCGCTTTTGAAGCCCGACCAAAAACCCGAAAAATGGGCAAAAAGGGAATAAATTCCCGCCCATAAAGGGTGAATAGTCGGTTGGGCGGCAGCCCTGGTCGGTCTCTGCAGACCTGGAGGCTCGAGACGTTTGTTTGGAAAACTCACCAAGTCTCGATTCTGCCACCTCCTACCTCTGTGCAGATACCCCGCCAACCCCCAAGGACAGAAATGACAAGTGTCAAGTTGGCGGGGCGTCGGGCCACCTGCTGCCGGCCATGAGCATCCAAATCCCCGCAAAAGGGGCATTTTCATTTCTTCATCGGGACTTCCGGCAATTTCCAAGGTTCAACTCATTAACGTTGTTCGCAGACACTTGCCAGAAAATGCAAGTGGCCACTTTGCCGGGCCGACTCGCTTGCCCAAGCGGGAAACCATCAACCGAAGGCCCGGTAAGGCGGCCGAATCTGACCTCATAGACTTCCACACAACGGGACTTTTGACTTTCCCGGCCGCGGGTGGCCTCCACCCGGCCTCAGCCATCAGCCCTGCCTGCCTCCAGCCGCCTTCTGGTTAATGAGTTATCCAGCCTGGCACTTCGGTTGCGCCAGCGAGACCAAGTCTCGGCTTTGGTTAATGATTTGAGCCGAACCGACCTGCCCCCCGCCACCGCGGGCTGAACTCGGGCAGGTCTGCCGATTTCCCGACTCCTTTCGGGGCCTAATCGGGTCGAGCGAGCCGCCTGGCGCGATCGGGGCCCATGCCCCGGCCTCTGCCAGTCCTCGGGCAGCCGCTTTTGAAGCCCGACCAAAAACCCGAAAAATGGGCAAAAAGGGAATAAATTCCCGCCCAAAAAGGGTGAATAGTCGGTTGGGCGGCAGCCCTGGTCGGTCTCTGCAGACCTGGAGGCTCGAGACGTTTGTTTGGAAAACTCACCAAGTCTCGATTCTGCCACCTCCTACCTCTGTGCAGATACCCCGCCAACCCCCAAGGACAGAAATGACAAGTGTCAAGTTGGCGGGGCGTCGGGCCACCTGCTGCCGGCCATGAGCATCCAAATCCCCGCAAAAGGGGCATTTTCATTTCTTCATCGGGACTTCCGACAATTGCCGAGGTTCAACTCATTAACGTTGTTCGCAGACACTTGCCAGAAAATGCAAGTGGCCACTTTGCCGGGCCGACTCGCTTGCCCAAGCGGGAAACCATCAACCGCAGGCCCGGTAAGGCGGCCGAATCTGACCTCATAGACTTCCACACAACGGGACTTTTGACTTTCCCGGCCGCGGGTGGCCTCCACCCGGCCTCAGCCATCAGCCCTGCCTGCCTCCAGCCGCCTTCTGGTTAATGAGTTATCCAGCCTGGCACTTCGGTTGCGCCAGCGAGACCAAGTCTCGGCTTTGGTTAATGATTTGAGCCGAACCGACCTGCCCCCCGCCTCCCCCGGGCTGAACTCGGGCAGGTCTGCCGATTTCCCGACTCCTTTCGGGGCCTAATCGCGTCGCGCGAGCCGCCTGGCGCGATCGGGGACCATGCCCCGGCCTCTGCCAGGCCTCGGGCAGCCGCTTTTGAAGCCCGACCAAAAACCCGAAAAATGGGCAAAAAGGGAATAAATTCCCGCCCAAAAAGGGTGAATAGTCGGTTGGGCGGCAGCCCTGGTCGGTCTCTGCAGACCTGGAGGCTCGAGACGTTTGTTTGGAAAACTCACCAAGTCTCGATTCTGCCACCTCCTACCTCTGTGCAGATACCCCGCCAACCCCCCAAGGACAGAAATGACAAGTGTCAAGTTGGCGGGGCGTCGGGCCACCTGCTGCCGGCCATGAGCATCCAAATCCCCGCAAAAGGGGCATTTTCATTTCTTCATCGGGACTTCCGACAATTGCCGAGGTTCAACTCATTAACGTTGTTCGCAGACACTTGCCAGAAAATGCAAGTGGCCACTTTGCCGGGCCGACTCGCTTGCCCAAGCGGGAAACCATCAACCGCAGGCCCGGTAAGGCGGCCGAATCTGACCTCATAGACTTCCACACAACGGGACTTTTGACTTTCCCGGCCGCGGGTGGCCTCCACCCGGCCTCAGCCATCAGCCCTGCCTGCCTCCAGCCGCCTTCTGGTTAATGAGTTATCCAGCCTGGCACTTCGGTTGCGCCAGCGAGACCACGTCTCGGCTTTGGTTAATGATTTGAGCCGAACCGACCTGCCCCCCGCCTCCCCCGGGCTGAACTCGGCAGGTCTGCCGATTTCCCGACTCCTTTCGGGGCCTAATCGCGTCGCGCGAGCCGCCTGGCGCGATCGGGGACCATGCCCCGGCCTCTGCCAGGCCTCGGGCAGCCGCTTTTGAAGCCCGACCAAAACCCGAAAAATGGGCAAAAGGGAATAAATTCCCGCCCAAAAAGGGTGAATAGTCGGTTGGGCGGCAGCCCTGGTCGGTCTCTGCAGACCTGGAGGCTCGAGACGTTTGTTTGGAAAACTCACCAAGTCTCGATTCTGCCACCTCCTACCTCTGTGCAGATACCCCGCCAACCCCCAAGGACAGAAATGACAAGTGTCAAGTTGGCGGGGCGTCGGGCAACCTGCTGCCGGCCATGAGCATCCAAATCCCGCAAAAGGGGCATTTTCATTTCTTCATCGGGACTTCCGACAATTGCCGAGGTTCAACTCATTAACGTTGTTCGCAGACACTTGCCAGAAATGCAAGTGGCCACTTTGCCGGGCCGACTCGCTTGCCCAAGCGGGAAACCATCAACCGAAGGCCCGGTAAGGCGGCCGAATCTGACCTCATAGACTTCCACACAACGGGACTTTTGACTTTCCCGGCCGCGGGTGGCCTCCACCCGGCCTCAGCCATCAGCCCTGCCTGCCTCCAGCCGCCTTCTGGTTAATGAGTTATCCAGCCTGGCACTTCGGTTGCGCCAGCGAGACCAAGTCTCGGCTTTGGTTAATGATTTGAGCCGAACCGACCTGCCCCCCGCCTCCCCCGGGCTGAACTCGGGCAGGTCTGCCGATTTCCCGACTCCTTTCGGGCCTAATCGGGTCGCGCGTGCCGCCTGGCGCGACCGGGGACATGCCCCGGCCTCTGCCAGGCCTCGGGCTGCCGTTTTTGAAGCCCGACCAAAAACCCGAAAAATGGGCAAAAATGGAAAAAATTCCCGCCCAAAAAGGGTGAATAGTCGGTTGGGCGGCAGCCCTGGTCGGTCTCTGCAGACCTGGAGGCTCGAGACGTGACTTTGGAAAACTCACCAATTCTCGATCAGCCACCTCCTACCTCTGTGCAGGTACCCCGCCAACCCCAAGGACAGAAATGACAAGTGTCAAGTTGGCGGGACGGATTTGACTTCGGTCGCCGAGCCCTGGAACTAATTTCCCGCAAACGGCTTAGGATTTTGCTCCATCCAGACTTCCGGGACGAAACTTGACAGGCCGTATCTCCGCACTCCGGAGCGCAGCCGCACCGTTCCGGCACCCATCGACGCGGCTGGCCGAGCCCGAGCGAACGCACCCCACGGCGGACGGCTAGGCCTTTCCGATTTTTTCACCCTTTTTCCCGAAAAGATTCCAACTGGCAGGGACATCGCCGACGGCTTAAAGACATGCCCTTCTGCCACACTAACGTCCCCGCCTTCGTTTGGCTATGTTGGCTTCGTCATTTCCGTCTTTTATTAAAGATACCATCTTAACACGCCGGTTAACCATTTGCCAGAGTTTTCGGTTAATGGTTTGCCACCTTCAACCCATTTGGTTAACCATTTGCCGCCGACAATTTTCAGTTCATCAGTTGCCACATTCAGACTTTCTTCTCCGGTTGCATTTCGCGGACTTCCAGCGCGCTCGGCTTCGGGTCGGCCCGCAGGAATGTGGTAGCGTTCGATGCCGCTTGCCTTCCTCTTCCCCGCGCCGCGCACCCGACGAGCACAGCTGGCCCACCAGCGGAGATAGCCGTCGGAAAGCGGTCTCCAGCCAACGGCTGCACCTCCGCCGGCCAAAGAGCCGGCCGCACGCCGTCGCTGGCCTCCGGTGCGACCCGTCCGGCCGCAGCGGACGCTCTTTTCCCGCGCCAGTTGCCACGTTGCGTCGTCATGTTACTGCCCAAAGACTGCAGCGGATGCCGGTTGCCCGGCGGGCCAAGCGGCCTAGCGACGCCGTGCCTCGTCCATGCGGGGAGCGGGCTGACACCGCCGCCTGCGGCGTCGCCGCCGCTTTCCAACGAGGTATGGCCGACAGCGGTCCGACACGGGACGGCGGAGAGATCCGCATTTCGGCCCCGGCCGCATCAGACAGCCAGAACTGGCCGACCGAAGTTTTCCACCCGCCGGCTGGCCGATCAAGCCCGCTTCCGAAGAAAGGCGCTCGGCTTGCAGGCCGCTCCGCCATCCAGCATCCCTGGCTGCCCGGCACAGGTTACAAGATGCAC
>NW_027251397.1:27500-32500 GCF_044704955.1 Pristiophorus japonicus | reverse complement strand
AACTACTCAGTAAAACAGATTTCCCTCACTCAGGGGCTTGCATCTGTGACAGACAGCGTCCTTTGTTGCGCAAAGACGGAGGGCCGTTGGAAACTAGTCTGTCCTGAGAGCCGGGCACGGGTACAAGCGGGGCTGCTGGCTCCCAGAGTACGATTTCAGCAAAACACCAAAGAGTTTGAAAAGTACAACAAAAGACTTTGTCAAAATTGTTCCAAGTCTCGCACACCGTTCATTTTGTGACTTTCCAAGTGCTCTTTTCAAAGGTCTCTTTCCTGAGATTGAGCACCTTTCAGCAAAGCATCACTTTTCGGGCGCTTTCAAAGTGTACCCGCTGTCGTAAAATGTTCTGAAAATCGTGTTCCCGAAAATCTCCGGGCACCCCGCCAACCCCCAAGGACAGAAATGACAAGTGTCAAGTTGGCGGGGCGTCGGGCCACCTGCTGCCGGCCATGAGCATCCAAATCCCCGCAAAAGGGGCATTTTCATTTCTTCATCGGGACTTCCGGCAATTTCCAAGGTTCAACTCATTAACGTTGTTCGCAGACACTTGCCAGAAAATGCAAGTGGCCACTTTGCCGGGCCGACTCGCTTGCCCAAGCGGGAAACCATCAACCGAAGGCCCGGTAAGCCGGCCGAATCTGACCTCATAGACTTCCACACAACGGGACTTTTGACTTTCCCGGCCGCGGGTGGCCTCCACCCGGCCTCAGCCATCAGCCCTGCCTGCCTCTAGCCGCCTTCTGGTTAATGAGTTATCCAGCCTGGCACTTCGGTTGCGCCAGCGAGACCAAGTCTCGGCTTTGGTTAATGATTTGAGCGAACCGACCTGCCCCCCGCCACCGCGGGCTGAACTCGGGCAGGTCTGCCGATTTCCCGACTCCTTTCGGGGCCTAATCGGGTCGCGCGAGCCGCCTGGCGCGATCGGGGCCCATGCCCCGGCCTCTGCCAGTCCCTCGGGCAGCCGCTTTTGAAGCCCGACCAAAACCCGAAAAATGGGCAAAAAGGGAATAAATTCCCGCCCATAAAGGGTGAATAGTCGGTTGGGCGGCAGCCCTGGTCGGTCTCTGCAGACCTGGAGGCTCGAGACGTTTGTTTGGAAAACTCACCAAGTCTCGATTCTGCCACCTCCTACCTCTGTGCAGATACCCCGCCAACCCCCAAGGACAGAAATGACAAGTGTCAAGTTGGCGGGGCGTCGGGCCACCTGCTGCCGGCCATGAGCATCCAAATCCCCGCAAAAGGGGCATTTTCATTTCTTCATCGGGACTTCCGGCAATTTCCAAGGTTCAACTCATTAACGTTGTTCGCAGACACTTGCCAGAAAAATGCAAGTGGCCACTTTGCCGGGCCGACTCGCTTGCCCAAGCGGGAAACCATCAACCGAAGGCCCGGTAAGGCGGCCGAATCTGACCTCATAGACTTCCACACAACGGGACTTTTGACTTTCCCGGCCGCGGGTGGCCTCCACCCGGCCTCAGCCATCAGCCCTGCCTGCCTCCAGCCGCCTTCTGGTTAATGAGTTATCCAGCCTGGCACTTCGGTTGCGCCAGCGAGACCAAGTCTCGGCTTTGGTTAATGATTTGAGCCGAACCGACCTGCCCCCGCCACCGCGGCTGAACTCGGGCAGGTCTGCCGATTTCCCGACTCCTTTCGGGGCCTAATCGGGTCGCGCGAGCCGCCTGGCGCGATCGGGGCCCATGCCCCGGCCTCTGCCAGTCCTCGGGCAGCCGCTTTTGAAGCCCGACCAAAAACCCGAAAATGGGCAAAAAGGGAATAAATTCCGCCCAAAAAGGGTGAATAGTCGGTTGGGCGGCAGCCCTGGTCGGTCTCTGCAGACCTGGAGGCTCGAGACGTTTGTTTGGAAAACTCACCAAGTCTCGATTCTGCCACCTCCTACCTCTGTGCAGATACCCCGCCAACCCCCAAGGACAGAAATGACAAGTGTCAAGTTGGCGGGGCGTCGGGCCACCTGCTGCCGGCCATGAGCATCCAAATCCCCGCAAAAGGGGCATTTTCATTTCTTCATCGGGACTTCCGACAATTGCCGAGGTTCAACTCATTAACGTTGTTCGCAGACACTTGCCAGAAAATGCAAGTGGCCACTTTGCCGGGCCGACTCGCTTGCCCAAGCGGGAAACCATCAACCGCAGGCCCGGTAAGGCGGCCGAATCTGACCTCATAGACTTCCACACAACGGGACTTTTGACTTTCCCGGCCGCGGGTGGCCTCCACCCGGCCTCAGCCATCAGCCCTGCCTGCCTCCAGCCGCCTTCTGGTTAATGAGTTATCCAGCCTGGCACTTCGGTTGCGCCAGCGAGACCAAGTCTCGGCTTTGGTTAATGATTTGAGCCGAACCGACCTGCCCCCCGCCTCCCCCGGGCTGAACTCGGGCAGGTCTGCCGATTTCCCGACTCCTTTCGGGGCCTAATCGCGTCGCGCGAGCCGCCTGGCGCGATCGGGGACCATGCCCCGGCCTCTGCCAGGCCTCGGGCAGCCGCTTTTGAAGCCCGACCAAAACCCGAAAAATGGGCAAAAAGGGAATAAATTCCCGCCCAAAAAGGGTGAATAGTCGGTTGGGCGGCAGCCCTGGTCGGTCTCTGCAGACCTGGAGGCTCGAGACGTTTGTTTGGAAAACTCACCAAGTCTCGATTCTGCCACCTCCTACCTCTGTGCAGATACCCCGCCAACCCCCAAGGACAGAAATGACAAGTGTCAAGTTGGCGGGGCGTCGGGCCACCTGCTGCCGGCCATGAGCATCCAAATCCCCGCAAAAGGGGCATTTTCATTTCTTCATCGGGACTTCCGACAATTGCCGAGGTTCAACTCATTAACGTTGTTCGCAGACACTTGCCAGAAAATGCAAGTGGCCACTTTGCCGGGCCGACTCGCTTGCCCAAGCGGGAAACCATCAACCGCAGGCCCGGTAAGGCGGCCGAATCTGACCTCATAGACTTCCACACAACGGGACTTTTGACTTTCCCGGCCGCGGGTGGCCTCCACCCGGCCTCAGCCATCAGCCCTGCCTGCCTCCAGCCGCCTTCTGGTTAATGAGTTATCCAGCCTGGCACTTCGGTTGCGCCAGCGAGACCACGTCTCGGCTTTGGTTAATGATTTGAGCCGAACCGACCTGCCCCCCGCCTCCCCCGGGCTGAACTCGGGCAGGTCTGCCGATTTCCCGACTCCTTTCGGGGCCTAATCGCGTCGCGCGAGCCGCCTGGCGCGATCGGGGACCATGCCCCGGCCTCTGCCAGGCCTCGGGCAGCCGCTTTTGAAGCCCGACCAAAAACCCGAAAAATGGGCAAAAAGGGAATAAATTCCCGCCCAAAAAGGGTGAATAGTCGGTTGGGCGGCAGCCCTGGTCGGTCTCTGCAGACCTGGAGGCTCGAGACGTTTGTTTGGAAAACTCACCAAGTCTCGATTCTGCCACCTCCTACCTCTGTGCAGATACCCCGCCAACCCCCAAGGACAGAAATGACAAGTGTCAAGTTGGCGGGGCGTCGGGCAACCTGCTGCCGGCCATGAGCATCCAAATCCCCGCAAAAGGGGCATTTTCATTTCTTCATCGGGACTTCCGACAATTGCCGAGGTTCAACTCATTAACGTTGTTCGCAGACACTTGCCAGAAAATGCAAGTGGCCACTTTGCCGGGCCGACTCGCTTGCCCAAGCGGGAAACCATCAACCGAAGGCCCGGTAAGGCGGCCGAATCTGACCTCATAGACTTCCACACAACGGGACTTTTGACTTTCCCGGCCGCGGGTGGCCTCCACCCGGCCTCAGCCATCAGCCCTGCCTGCCTCCAGCCGCCTTCTGGTTAATGAGTTATCCAGCCTGGCACTTCGGTTGCGCCAGCCGAGACCAAGTCTCGGCTTTGGTTAATGATTTGAGCCGAACCGACCTGCCCCCCGCCTCCCCCGGGCTGAACTCGGGCAGGTCTGCCGATTTCCCGACTCCTTTCGGGGCCTAATCGGGTCGCGCGTGCCGCCTGGCGCGACCGGGGACATGCCCCGGCCTCTGCCAGGCCTCGGGCTGCCGTTTTTGAAGCCCGACCAAAAACCCGAAAAATGGGCAAAAAATGGAAAAAATTCCCGCCCAAAAAGGGTGAATAGTCGGTTGGGCGGCAGCCCTGGTCGGTCTCTGCAGACCTGGAGGCTCGAGACGTGACTTTGGAAACTCACCAATTCTCGATCAGCCACCTCCTACCTCTGTGCAGGTACCCCGCCAACCCCCAAGGACAGAAATGACAAGTGTCAAGTTGGCGGGACGGATTTGACTTCGGTCGCCGAGCCCTGGAACTAATTTCCCGCAAACGGCTTCGGATTTTGCTCCATCCAGACTTCCGGGACGAAACTTGACAGGCCGTATCTCCGCACTCCCGGAGCGCAGCCGCACCGTTCCGGCACCCATCGACGCGGCTGGCCGAGCCCGAGCGAACGCACCCCACGGCGGACGGCTAGGCCTTTCCGATTTTTTCACCCTTTTTCCCGAAAAGATTCCAACTGGCAGGGACATTCGCCCGACGGCTTAAAGACATGCCCTTCTGCCACACTAACGTCCCCGCCTTCGTTTGGCTATGTTGGCTTCGTCATTTCCGTCTTTTATTAAAGATACCATCTTAACACGCCGGTTAACCATTTGCCAGAGTTTTCGGTTAATGGTTTGCCACCTTCAACCCATTTGGTTAACCATTTGCCGCCGACAATTTTCAGTTCATCAGTTGCCACATTCAGACTTTCTTCTCCGGTTGCATTTCGCGGACTTCCAGCGCGCTCGGCTTCGGGTCGGCCCGCAGGAATGTGGTAGCGTTCGATGCCGCTTGCCTTCCTCTTCCCCGCGCCGCGCACCCGACGAGCACAGCTGGCCCACCAGCGGAGATAGCCGTCGGAAAGCGGTCTCCAGCCAACGGCTGCACCTCCGCCGGCCAAAGAGCCGGCCGCACGCCGTCGCTGGCCTCCGGTGCGACCCGTCCGGCCGCAGCGGACGCTCTTTTCCCGCGCCAGT
>NW_027251397.1:10000-15000 GCF_044704955.1 Pristiophorus japonicus | reverse complement strand
AACCGAAGGCCCGGTAAGGCGGCCGAATCTGACCTCATAGACTTCCACACAACGGGACTTTTGACTTTCCCGGCCGCGGGTGGCCTCCACCCGGCCTCAGCCATCAGCCCTGCCTGCCTCCAGCCGCCTTCTGGTTAATGAGTTATCCAGCCTGGCACTTCGGTTGCGCCAGCGAGACCAAGTCTCGGCTTTGGTTAATGATTTGAGCCGAACCGACCTGCCCCCCGCCACCGCGGGCTGAACTCGGGCAGGTCTGCCGATTTATCGACTCCTTTCGGGGCCTAATCGCGTCGCGCGAGCCGCCTGGCGCGATCGGGGACCATGCCCCGGCACCTGCCAGGCCTCGGGCAGCCGCTTTTGAAGCCCGACCAAAAACCCGAAAAATGGGCAAAAAGGGAATAAATTCCCGCCCAAAAAGGGTGAATAGTCGGTTGGGCGGCAGCCCTGGTCGGTCTCTGCAGACCTGGAGGCTCGAGACGTTTGTTTGGAAAACTCACCAAGTCTCGATTCTGCCACCTCCTACCTCTGTGCAGATACCCCGCCAACCCCCAAGGACAGAAATGACAAGTGTCAAGTTGGCGGGGCGTCGGGCCACCTGCTGCCGGCCATGAGCATCCAAATCCCCGCAAAAGGGGCATTTTCATTTCTTCATCGGGACTTCCGGCAATTTCCAAGGTTCAACTCATTAACGTTGTTCGCAGACACTTGCCAGAAAATGCAAGTGGCCACTTTGCCGGGCCGACTCGCTTGCCCAAGCGGGAAACCATCAACCGAAGGCCCGGTAAGCCGGCCGAATCTGACCTCATAGACTTCCACACAACGGGACTTTTGACTTTCCCGGCCGCGGGTGGCCTCCACCCGGCCTCAGCCATCAGCCCTGCCTGCCTCTAGCCGCCTTCTGGTTAATGAGTTATCCAGCCTGGCACTTCGGTTGCGCCAGCGAGACCAAGTCTCGGCTTTGGTTAATGATTTGAGCCGAACCGACCTGCCCCCCGCCACCGCGGGCTGAACTCGGGCAGGTCTGCCGATTTCCCGACTCCTTTCGGGGCCTAATCGGGTCGCGCGAGCCGCCTGGCGCGATCGGGGCCCATGCCCCGGCCTCTGCCAGTCCTCGGGCAGCCGCTTTTGAAGCCCGACCAAAAACCCGAAAAATGGGCAAAAAGGGAATAAATTCCCGCCCATAAAGGGTGAATAGTCGGTTGGGCGGCAGCCCTGGTCGGTCTCTGCAGACCTGGAGGCTCGAGACGTTTGTTTGGAAAACTCACCAAGTCTCGATTCTGCCACCTCCTACCTCTGTGCAGATACCCCGCCAACCCCCAAGGACAGAAATGACAAGTGTCAAGTTGGCGGGGCGTCGGGCCACCTGCTGCCGGCCATGAGCATCCAAATCCCCGCAAAAGGGGCATTTTCATTTCTTCATCGGGACTTCCGGCAATTTCCAAGGTTCAACTCATTAACGTTGTTCGCAGACACTTGCCAGAAAATGCAAGTGGCCACTTTGCCGGGCCGACTCGCTTGCCCAAGCGGGAAACCATCAACCGAAGGCCCGGTAAGGCGGCCGAATCTGACCTCATAGACTTCCACACAACGGGACTTTTGACTTTCCCGGCCGCGGGTGGCCTCCACCCGGCCTCAGCCATCAGCCCTGCCTGCCTCCAGCCGCCTTCTGGTTAATGAGTTATCCAGCCTGGCACTTCGGTTGCGCCAGCGAGACCAAGTCTCGGCTTTGGTTAATGATTTGAGCCGAACCGACCTGCCCCCCGCCACCGCGGGCTGAACTCGGGCAGGTCTGCCGATTTCCCGACTCCTTTCGGGGCCTAATCGGGTCGCGCGAGCCGCCTGGCGCGATCGGGGCCCATGCCCCGGCCTCTGCCAGTCCTCGGGCAGCCGCTTTTGAAGCCCGACCAAAAACCCGAAAAATGGGCAAAAAGGGAATAAATTCCCGCCCAAAAAGGGTGAATAGTCGGTTCGGCGGCAGCCCTGGTCGGTCTCTGCAGACCTGGAGGCTCGAGACGTTTGTTTGGAAAACTCACCAAGTCTCGATTCTGCCACCTCCTACCTCTGTGCAGATACCCCGCCAACCCCCAAGGACAGAAATGACAAGTGTCAAGTTGGCGGGGCGTCGGGCCACCTGCTGCCGGCCATGAGCATCCAAATCCCCGCAAAAGGGGCATTTTCATTTCTTCATCGGGACTTCCGACAATTGCCGAGGTTCAACTCATTAACGTTGTTCGCAGACACTTGCCAGAAAATGCAAGTGGCCACTTTGCCGGGCCGACTCGCTTGCCCAAGCGGGAAACCATCAACCGAAGGCCCGGTAAGGCGGCCGAATCTGACCTCATAGACTTCCACACAACGGGACTTTTGACTTTCCCGGCCGCGGGTGGCCTCCACCCGGCCTCAGCCATCAGCCCTGCCTGCCTCCAGCCGCCTTCTGGTTAATGAGTTATCCAGCCTGGCACTTCGGTTGCGCCAGCGAGACCAAGTCTCGGCTTTGGTTAATGATTTGAGCCGAACCGACCTGCCCCCCGCCTCCCCCGGGCTGAACTCGGGCAGGTCTGCCGATTTCCCGACTCCTTTCGGGGCCTAATCGCGTCGCGCGAGCCGCCTGGCGCGATCGGGGACCATGCCCCGGCCTCTGCCAGGCCTCGGGCAGCCGCTTTTGAAGCCCGACCAAAAACCCGAAAAATGGGCAAAAAGGGAATAAATTCCCGCCCAAAAAGGGTGAATAGTCGGTTGGGCGGCAGCCCTGGTCGGTCTCTGCAGACCTGGAGGCTCGAGACGTTTGTTTGGAAAACTCACCAAGTCTCGATTCTGCCACCTCCTACCTCTGTGCAGATACCCCGCCAACCCCCAAGGACAGAAATGACAAGTGTCAAGTTGGCGGGGCGTCGGGCCACCTGCTGCCGGCCATGAGCATCCAAATCCCCGCAAAAGGGGCATTTTCATTTCTGCATCGGGACTTCCGACAATTGCCGAGGTTCAACTCATTAACGTTGTTCGCAGACACTTGCCAGAAAATGCAAGTGGCCACTTTGCCGGGCCGACTCGCTTGCCCAAGCGGGAAACCATCAACCGAAGGCCCGGTAAGGCGGCCGAATCTGACCTCATAGACTTCCACACAACGGGACTTTTGACTTTCCCGGCCGCGGGTGGCCTCCACCCGGCCTCAGCCATCAGCCCTGCCTGCCTCCAGCCGCCTTCTGGTTAATGAGTTATCCAGCCTGGCACTTCGGTTGCGCCAGCGAGACCAAGTCTCGGCTTTGGTTAATGATTTGAGCCGAACCGACCTGCCCCCCGCCTCCCCCGGGCTGAACTCGGGCAGGTCTGCCGATTTCCCGACTCCTTTCGGGGCCTAATCGCGTCGCGCGAGCCGCCTGGCGCGATCGGGGACCATGCCCCGGCCTCTGCCAGGCCTCGGGCAGCCGCTTTTGAAGCCCGACCAAAAACCCGAAAAATGGGCAAAAAGGGAATAAATTCCCGCCCAAAAAGGGTGAATAGTCGGTTGGGCGGCAGCCCTGGTCGGTCTCTGCAGACCTGGAGGCTCGAGACGTTTGTTTGGAAAACTCACCAAGTCTCGATTCTGCCACCTCCTACCTCTGTGCAGATACCCCGCCAACCCCCAAGGACAGAAATGACAAGTGTCAAGTTGGCGGGGCGTCGGGCCACCTGCTGCCGGCCATGAGCATCCAAATCCCCGCAAAAGGGGCATTTTCATTTCTTCATCGGGACTTCCGGCAATTTCCAAGGTTCAACTCATTAACGTTGTTCGCAGACACTTGCCAGAAAATGCAAGTGGCCACTTTGCCGGGCCGACTCGCTTGCCCAAGCGGGAAACCATCAACCGAAGGCCCGGTAAGGCGGCCGAATCTGACCTCATAGACTTCCACACAACGGGACTTTTGACTTTCCCGGCCGCGGGTGGCCTCCACCCGGCCTCAGCCATCAGCCCTGCCTGCCTCCAGCCGCCTTCTGGTTAATGAGTTATCCAGCCTGGCACTTCGGTTGCGCCAGCGAGACCAAGTCTCGGCTTTGGTTATTGATTTGAGCCGAACCGACCTGCCCCCCGCCACCGCGGGCTGAACTCGGGCAGGTCTGCCGATTTCCCGACTCCTTTCGGGGCCTAATCGGGTCGCGCGAGCCGCCTGGCGCGATCGGGGCCCATGCCCCGGCCTCTGCCAGGCCTCGGGCAGCCGCTTTTGAAGCCCGACCAAAAACCCGAAAAATGGGCAAAAAGGGAATAAATTCCCGCCCAAAAAGGGTGAATAGTCGGTTGGGCGGCAGCCCTGGTCGGTCTCTGCAGACCTGGAGGCTCGAGACGTTTGTTTGGAAAACTCACCAAGTCTCGATTCTGCCACCTCCTACCTCTGTGCAGATACCCCGCCAACCCCCAAGGACAGAAATGACAAGTGTCAAGTTGGCGGGGCGTCGGGCCACCTGCTGCCGGCCATGAGCATCCAAATCCCCGCAAAAGGGGCATTTTCATTTCTTCATCGGGACTTCCGACAATTGCCGAGGTTCAACTCATTAACGTTGTTCGCAGACACTTGCCAGAAAATGCAAGTGGCCACTTTGCCGGGCCGACTCGCTTGCCCAAGCGGGAAACCATCAACCGAAGGCCCGGTAAGGCGGCCGAATCTGACCTCATAGACTTCCACACAACGGGACTTTTGACTTTCCCGGCCGCGGGTGGCCTCCACCCGGCCTCAGCCATCAGCCCTGCCTGCCTCCAGCCGCCTTCTGGTTAATGAGTTATCCAGCCTGGCACTTCGGTTGCGCCAGCGAGACCAAGTCTCGGCTTTGGTTAATGATTTGAGCCGAACCGACCTGCCCCCCGCCTCCCCCGGGCTGAACTCGGGCAGGTCTGCCGATTTCCCGACTCCTTTCGGGGCCTAATCGCGTCGCGCGAGCCGCCTGGCGCGATCGGGGACCATGCCCCGGCCTCTGCCAGGCCTCGGGCAGCCGCTTTTGAAGCCCGACCAAAAACCCGAAAAATGGGC
>NW_027251395.1:0-49695 GCF_044704955.1 Pristiophorus japonicus | reverse complement strand
CCTCCCCCCGGGACACTCGCCCCTCTCCCCGGGACACTCTCCCCTCCCCCTGTGACACTCTCCCCTCCCCTCTCCTCGGGACACTCTCCCCTCCCCCCCGAGACACACTCCCCTCCCCTCGGGACACTCTCCCCTCCACCCGAGACAGTCTCCCGTCCTGCCGGGACACTCTCACCTCCCCCCGTGACACTCTCCCCTCCCCCCGGGACACTCTCCCCTCTCCCCGGGACACTCACGCCACACCTCGGGACACTCTCCCCTCCCCTCCCCCTGGGAAACTCTCCACTCCCCTCGGGACACTCTCCCCTCCCCTCCCCCCGGGACACTCGCCCCTCTCCCCGGGACACTCTCCCCACCCCCTGGGACACTCTCCCCTCCCCTCTCCTCGGGACACTCTCCCCTCCCCCCCGAGACACTCTCCCCTCCCCCCGAGACATTCTCCCCTCCCCCGAGACACTCTCCCTCCCCCCGTGACACTCTCCACTCCCCCGAGACACTCTCCCCTCCCCCCGAGACACTCTCCCCTCCCCCCGAGACACTCTTCCCTCCCACCGAGACACTCTCCCCTCCCCCCAAGACACTCTCCACTCCCACCGAGACACTCTCCACTCCCCCGAGACATTCTCTCCTCCCCCTGAGACACTCTCCCCTCCCCCCGTGACACTCTCCCCTCCCCCGAGACACTCTCCCTCCCCCCGTGACACTCTCCCCTCCCCCCGTGACACTCTCCCCTCCCCCCGGGACACTCTCCCCTCTCCCCGGGACACTCACGCCACTCCTCGGGACACTCTCCCCTCCCCTCCCCCCGGGACACTCGCCCCTCTCCCCGGGACACTCTCCCCTCCCCCTGGGACACTCTCCCCTCCCCTCTCCTCGGGACACTCTCCCCTCCCCCCCGAGACACACTCCCCTCCCCTCGGGACACTCTCCCCTCCACCCGAGACAGTCTCCCCTCCTCCCGGGACACTCTCCCCTCCCCTCCCCCCGGGACACTCTCCCCTCCCCTCGGGACACTCTCCCCTCCCCTCGCCTCGGGACACACTCCCCTACCCGCGGAGACACTCTCCCTTCCCCCCGGGACAGTCTCCCCTCCTCCCGGGACACTCTCCCCTCCCCTCCCCCCGGGACACTCTCCCCTCCCCCTGGGACACTCTCCCCTCCCCTCTCCTCGGGACACTCTCCCCTCCCCCCCGAGACACACTCCCCTCCCCTCGGGACACTCTCCCCTCCACCCGAGACAGTCTCCCCTCCTCCCGGGACACTCTCCCCTCCCCCCGTGACACTCTCCCCTCCACCCGAGATACTCTCCCCTCCCCCCGGGACACTCTCCCCTCTCCCCGGGACACTCACGCCACACCTCGGGACACTCTCCCCTCCCCTCCCCCCGGGACACTCGCCCCTCTCCCCGGGACACTCTCCCCTCCCCCTGGGACACTCTCCCCTCCCCTCTCCTCGGGACACTCTCCCCTCCCCCCCGAGACACACTCCCCTCCCCTCGGGACACTCTCCCCTCCACCCGAGACAGTCTCCCCTCCCCCCGTGACACTCTCCCCTCCCCCCGGGACACTCTCCCCTCTCCCCGTGTCACTCACGCCACACCTCGGGACACTCTCCCCTCCCCTCCCCCCGGGACACTCTCCCCTCCCCTCGGGACACTCTCCCCTCCCCTCCCCCCGGGACACTCTCCCCTCCCCTCGGGACACTCTCCCATCCCCTCTCCTCGGGACACACTCCCCTACCCGCGGAGACCCTCTCCCCTCCCCCGGGACACTCTCCCCTCCCCCCGAGACACACTCCCCTACCCCGAGACACTCTCCCCTCCCCCGAGACACTCTCCCTCCCCCCGTGACACTCTCCACTCCCCCGAGACACTCTCCCCTCCCCCGAGACACACTCCCCTCCCCCCGAGACACTCTCCCCTCCCCCCGAGACACTCTCCCCTCCCCCCGAGACACTCTTCCCTCCCACCGAGACACTCTCCCCTCCCCCCAGGACACTCTCCACTCCCACCGAGACACTCTCCACTCCCCCGAGACATTCTCTCCTCCCCCTGAGACACTCTCCCCTCCCCCGAGACACTCTCCCTCCCCCCGTGACACTCTCCCCTCCCCCCGGGACACTCTCCCCTCTCCCCGGGACACTCACGCCACACCTCGGGACACTCTCCCCTCCCCTCCCCCCGGGACACTCGCCCCTCTCCCCAGGACACTCTCCCCTCCCCCTGGGACACTCTCCCCTCCCCTCTCCTCGGGACACTCTCCCCTCCCCCCCGAGACACACTCCCCTCCCCTCGGGACACTCTCCCCTCCACCCGAGACAGTCTCCCGTCCTCCCGGGACACTCTCCCCTCCCCCCGTGACACTCTCCCCTCCCCCCGGGACACTCTCCCCTCCCCCTGGGACACTCTCCCCTCCCCTCTCCTCGGGACACTCTCCCCTCCCCCCCGAGACACACTCCCCTCCCCCCGAGACACTCTCCCCTCCCCCGAGACACTCTCCCCTCCCCTCTCCTCGGGACACTCTCCCCTCCCCCCCGAGACACACTCCCCTCCCCCCGAGACACTCTCCCCTCCCCCGAGACACTCTCCCTCCCCCCGTGACACTCTCCACTCCCCCGAGACACTCTCCCCTCCCCCCGAGACACTCTCCCCTCCCCCCGAGACACTCTTCCCTCCCACCGAGACACTCTCCCCTCCCCCGAGACACTCTCCCCTCCCCCCGAGACACTCTCCCCTCCCCCCGAGACACTCTCCCTCCCCCCGTGACACTCTCCACTCCCCCGAGACATTCTCTGCTCCCCCTGAGACACTCTCCCCTCCCCCGAGACACTCTCCCTCCCCCCGTGACACTCACCCCTCCCCCCGTGACACTCTCCCCTCCCCCCGGGACACTCTCCCCTCTCCCCGGGACACTCACGCCACACCTCGGGACACTCTCCCCTCCCCTCCCCCCGGGACACTCGTCCCTCTCCCCGGGACACTCTCCCCTCCCCTCCCCCCGTGACACTCTCCCCTCCCCCCGTGACACTCTCCCCTCCCCCCGGGACACTCTCCCCTCTCCCCGGGACACTCACGCCACACCTCGGGACACTCTCCCCTCCCCTCCCCCCGGGACACTCACGCCACACCTCGGGACACTCTCCCCTCCCCTCCCCCCGGGACACTCGCCCCGCTCCCCGGGACACTCTCCCCTCCCCCTGGGACACTCTCCCCTCCCCTCTCCTCGGGACACTCTCCCCTCCCCCCCGAGACACACACCCCTCCCCTCGGGACACTCTCCCCTCCACCCGAGACAGTCTCCCCTCCTCCCGGGACACTCTCCCCTCCCCCCGTGACACTCTCCACTCCCCCCGGGACACTCTCCCCTCTCCCCGGGACACTCACGCCACACCTCGGGACACTCTCCCCGACCCTTCCCCTGGGAAACTCTCCACTCCCCTCGGGACACTCTCCCCTCCCCTCGGGACACTCTCCCCTCCCCTCCCCCCAGGACACTCTCCCCTCCCCTCGGGACACTCTCCCCTCCCCTCCCCCCAGGACACTCTCCCCTACCCGCGGAGACACTCTCCCCACCCCCCGGGACGGTCTCCCCTCCTCCCGGGACACTCTCCCCTCCCCTCCCCCCGGGACACTCTCCCCTCCCCCTGGGACACTCTCCCCTCCCCTCTCCTCGGGACACTCACCCCTCCCCCCCGAGACACACTCCCCTCCCCTCGGGACACTCTCCCCTCCACCCGAGACAGTCTCCCCTCCTCCCGGGACACTCTCCCCTCCCCTCCCCCCGGGAGACTCTCCCCTCCCCCAGGGACACTCTCCCCTCTCCCCGGGACACTCACGCCACACCTCGAGACACTCTCCCCTCCCCTCCCCCTGGGACACTCGCCCCTCTCCCCGGGACACTCTCCCCTCCCCTCTCCTCGGGACACACTTCCCTACCCGCGGAGACACTCTCCCCTCCCACCGAGACACTCTCCCCTCCCCCCGGGACACTCTCCCCTCCCCTCCCCCCGGGACACTCTCCCCTCCCCCCGTGACACTGTCCCCTCCCCCCGGGACACTCTCCCCTCTCCCCGGGACACTCACGCCACACCTCGGGACACTCTCCCCATCCCTCCCCCCGGGACACTCTCCCCTCCCCCCGTGACACTGTCCCCTCCCCCCGGGACACTCTCCCCTCTCCCCGGGACACTCACGCCACACCTCGGGACACTCTCCCCATCCCTCCTCCCGGGACACTCTCCCCTCCCCTCCCCCTGGGAAACTCTCCACTCCCCTCGGGACACTCTCCCCTCCCCTCTCCTCGGGACACACTCCCCTACCCGCGGAGACACTCTCCCCTCCCCGGGACACTCTCCCCTCCCCCCGAGACACACTCCCCTACCCCGAGACACTCTCCCCTCCCCCGAGACACTCTCCCTCCCCCCGTGACACTCTCCACTCCCCCGAGACACTCTCCCCTCCCCCCGAGACACTCTCCCCTCCCCCCGAGACACTCTCCCCTCCCCCCGAGACACTCTTCCCTCCCACCGAGACACTCTCCCCTCCCCCCAAGACACTCTCCACTCCCACCGAGACACTCACCCCTCCCCCGAGACACTCTCCCTCCCCCCGTGACACTCTCCCCTCCCCCTGGGAAACTCTCCACTCCCCTCGGGACACTCTCCCCTCCCCTCCCCCCGAGACACACTCCCCTCCCCTCGGGACACTCTCCCCTCCACCCGAGACAGTCTCCCCTCCTCCCGGGACACTCTCCCCTCCCCCCGTGACACTCTCCACTCCCCCCGTGACACTCTCCCCTCCCCCTGGGAAACTCACCACTCCCCTCGGGACACTCTCCCCTCCCCTCCCCCTGGGAAACTCTCCACTCCCCTCGGGACACTCTCCCCTCCCCTCTCCTCGGGACACACTTCCCTACCCGCGGAGACACTCTCCCCTCCCCCGAGACACTCTCCCCTCCCACCGAGACACTCTCCCCTCCCCCCGGGACACTCTCCCCTCCCCCCGTGACACTCTCCCCTCCCCCCGGGACACTCTCCCCTCTCCCCGGGACACTCACGCCACACCTCGGGAGACTCTCCCCTCCCCTCCCCTCGGGACACTCTCCCCTCCCCTCTCCTCGGGACACACTCCCCTACCCGCGGAGACACTCTCCCCTCCACCGGGACACTCTCCCCTCCCCCCGAGACACACTCCCCTACCCCGAGACACTCTCCCCTCCCCCGAGACGCTCTCCCTCCCCCCGTGACTCTCTCCACTCCCCCGAGACACTCTCCCCTCCCCCCGAGACACTCTCCCCTCCCCCCGAGACACTCTCCCCTCCCCCCGAGACACTCTTCCCTCCCCCCAAGACAATCTTCCCTCCCACCGAGACACTCTCCCCTCCCCCCGAGACATTCTCCCCTCCCCCCAAGACACTCTCCACTCCCACCGAGACACTCTCCCCTCCCCCGAGACATTCTCTCCTCCCCCTGAGACACTCTCCCCTACCCCGAGACACTCTCCCCTCCCCCCGTGACACTCTCCCCTCCCCCCGTGACACTCTCCCCTCCCCCCGGGACACTCTCCCCTCTCCCCGGGACACTCACGCCACACCTCGGGACACTCTCCCCTCCCCTCCCCCTGGGAAACTCTCCACTCCCCTCGGGACACTCTCCCCTCCCCTCCCCCCGGGACACTCTCCACTCCCCTCGGGACACTCTACCCTCCTCTCCCCCCGGGACACTCTCCCCTCTCCCCGGGACACTCACGCCACACCTCGGGACACTCTCCCCTCCCCTCCCCCCGGGACACTCGCCCCTCTCCCCGGGACACTCTCCCCTCCCCCTGGGACACTCTCCCCTCCCCTCTCCTCGGGACACTCTCCCCTCCCCCCCGAGACACTCTCCGCTCCCCCCGTGACACTCTCCCCTCTCCCCGGGACACTCACGCCACACCTCGGGACACTCTCCCCTCCCCTCCCCCCGGGACACTCTCCCTTCCCCCCGGGACACTCTCCCCTCTCCCCGGGACACTCACGCCACACCTCGGTACACTCTCCCCTCTCCCCGGGACACTCACGCCACACCTCGGGACACTCTCCCCTCCCCTCCCCCCGGGACACTCTCCCCTCCCCTCGGGACACTCTCCCCTCCCCTCTCCTCGGGACACACTCCCCTACCCGCGGAGACACTCTCCCCTCCCCCCGGGACAGTCTCCCTTCCTCCCGGAACACTCTCCCCTCCCCTCCCCCCGGGACACGCTCCCCTCCCCTCGGGACAATCTCCCCTCCCCTCTCCTCGGGACACACTCCCCTACCCGCGGAGACACTCTCCCCTCCCCCGGGACACTCTCCCCTCCCCCCGAGACACACTCCCCTACCCCGAGACACTCTCCCCTCCCCCCGAGACACTCTCCCCTCCCCCCGAGACACTCTCCCCTCCCCCCGAAACACTCTTCCCTCCCACCGAGACACTCACCCCTCCCCCGAGACACTCTCCCTCCCCCCGTGACACTCTCCCCTCCCCCTGGGAAACTCTCCACTCCCCTCGGGACACTCTCCCCTCCCCTCCCCCCGGGACACTCTCCCCTCCCTTCGGGACACTCTCCCCTCCCCTCCCCCCGGGACACTCTCCCTCCCCCGTGACACTCTCCCCTCCCCCCATGACACTCTCCCCTCCCCCCGGGACACTCTCCCCTCTCCCCGGGACACTCACGCCACACCTCGGGACACTCTCCCCTCCCCTCCCCCCGGGACACTCGCCCCTCTCCCCGGGACACTCTCCCCTCCCCCTGGGACACTCTCCCCTCTCCTCTCCTCGGGACACTCTCCCCTCCCCCCCGAGACACACTCCCCTCCCCTTTAGACACTCTCCCCTCCATCCGAGACAGTCTCCCCTCCTCCCGGGACACTCTCCCCTCCCCCCGTGACACTCTCCCCTCCCCCCGGGACACTCTTCCCTCTCCCCGGGACACTCACGCCACACCTCGGGACACTCTCCCCTCCCCTCCCCCTGGGAAACTCTCCACTTCCCTCGGGACACTCTCCCCTCCCCTCCCCCCGGGACACTCTCCACTCCCCTCGGGACACTCTCCCCTCCCCTCCCCCCGGGACACTCTCCCCTCTCCCCGGGACACTCACGCCACACCTCGGGACACTCTCCCCTCCCCTCCCCCCGGGACACTCGCCCCTCTCCCCGGGACACTCTCCCCTCCCCCCTGGGACACTCTCCCCTCCCCTCTCCTCGGGACACTCTCCCCTCCCCCCCGAGACACTCTCCCCTCCCCCCGGGACACTCTCCCCTCTCCCCGGGACACTCACGCCACACCTCGGGACACTCTCCCCTCCCCTCCCCCCGGGACACTCGCCCCTCTCCCCGGGACACTCTCCCCACCCCCCGTGACACTCTCCCCTCCCCTCTCCTCGGGACACTCTCCCCTCTCCCCGGGACACTCACGCCACACCTCGGGACACTCTCCCCTCCCCTCCCCCCGGGACACTCGCCCCTCTCCCCGGGACACTCTCCCCTCCCCCCGTGACACTCTCCCCTCCCCTCTCCTCGGGACACTCTCCCCTCCCCCCCGGGACACTCTCCCCTCTCCCCGGGACACTCACGCCACACCTCGGGACACTCTCCCCTCCCCTCCCCCCGGGACACTCTCCCCTCCCCTCGGGACACTCTCCCCTCCCCTCTCCTCGGGACACACTCCCCTACCCGCGGAGACACTCTCCCCTCCCCCCGGGACAGTCTCCCTTCCTCCCGGGACACTCTCCCCTCCCCTCCCCCTGGGAAACTCTCCACTCCCCTCGGGACACTCTCCCCTCCCCTACCCCCGGGACACTCTCCCCTCCCCGAGGGACACTCTCCCCTCCCCTCTCCTCGGGACACACTCCCCTACCCGCGGAGACACTCTCCCCTCCCCCGGGACACTCTCACCTCCCCCCGAGACACACTCCCCTACCCCGAGACACTCTCCCCTCCCCCGAGACACTCTCCCTCCCCCCGTGACACTCTCCCCTCCCCCCGTGACACTCTCCCCTCCCCCCGAGACACTCTCCACTCCCCCGAGACACTCTCCACTCCCCCGAGACACTCTCCCCTCCCCCGAGACACTCTCCCTCCCCCCGTGACACTCTCCCCTCCCCCCGTGACACTCTCCCCTCCCCCGTGACACTCTCCCCTCCCCCGAGACACTCTCCACTCCCCCGAGACACTCTCCCCTCCCCCCGAGACACTCTCCCCTCCCCCCGTGACACTCTCCCCTCCCCCCGGGACTCTCTCCCCTCTCCCCGGGACACTCAGGCCACACCTCGGGACACTCTGCCCTCCCCTCCCCCCGGGACACACTCCCCTCCCCTCGGGACACTCTCCCCTCCCCTCTCCTCGGGACACACTCCCCTACCCGCGGAGACACTCTCCCCTCCCCCCGGGACAGTCTCCCCTCCTCACGGGACACTCTCCCCTCCCCTCCCCCTGGGAAACTCTCCACTCCCCTCGGGACACTCTCCCCTCCCCTCCCCCCGGGACACTCTCCCCTCCCCTCGGGACACTCTCCCCTCCCCTCTCCTCGGGACACACTCCCCTAGCCGCGGAGACACTCTCCCCTCCCCCGGGACACTCTCCCCTCCCCCCGAGACACACTCCCCTACCCCGAGACACTCTCCCCTCCCCCGAGACACTCTCTCTCCCCCCGTGACACTCTCCACTCCCCCGAGACACTCTCCCCTCCCCCCGAGACACTCTCCCCTCCCCCCGAGACACTCTTCCCTCCCACCGAGACACTCTCCACTCCCCCGAGACATTCTCTCCTCCCCCTGAGACACTCTCCCCTCCCCCGAGACACTCTCCCTCCCCCCGTGACACTCTCCCCTCCCCCCGTGACACTCTCCCCTCCCCCCGGGACACTCTCCCCTCTCCCCGGGACACTCACGCCACACCTCGGGACACTCTCACCTCCCCTCCCCCCGGGACACTCGCCCCTCTCCCCGGGACACTCTCCCCTCCCCCTGGGACACTCTCTCCTCCCCTCTCCTCGGGACACTCTCCCCTCCCCCCCGAGACACACTCCCCTCCCCTCGGAACACTCTCCCCTCCACCCGAGACAGTCTCCCCTCCTCCCGGGACACTCTCCCCTCCCCCCGTGACACTCCCCCCTCCCCCCGGGACACTCTCCCCTCTCCCCGGGACACTCACGCCACACCTCGGGACACTCTCCCCTCCCCTCCCCCCGGGACACTCTCCCCTCCCCTCGGGACACTCTCCCCTCCCCTCTCCTCGGGACACACTTCCCTACCCACGGAGACACTCTCCCCTCCCCCGGGACACCCTCCCCTCCCACCGAGACACTCTCCCCTCCCCCGTGACACTCTCCCCTCCCCCCGGGACACTCTCCCCTCCCCCTGGGAACTCTCCACTCCCCTCGGGACACTCTCCCCTCCCCTCCCCCCGGGACACTCTCCCCTCCCCTCGGGACACTCTCCCCTCCCCTCTCCTCGGGACACACTCCCCTACCCGCGGAGACACTCTCCCCTCCCCCCGAGACACTCTCCCCTCCCCCCGAGACACTCTCCCATCCCCTCCCCCTGGGAAACTCTCCACTCCCCCGGGACACTCTCCCCTCCCCCCGAGACACACTCCCCTACCCCGAGACACTCTCCCCTCCCCCGAGACACTCTCCCTCCCCCCGTGACACTCTCCACTCCCCCGAGACACTCTCCCCTCCCCCCGAGACACTCTCCCCTCCCCCCGAGACACTCTCCACTCCCACCGAGACACTCTCCACTCCCCCGAGACATTCTCTCCTCCCCCTGAGACACTCTCCCCTCCCCCGAGACACTCTCCCTCCCCCCGTGACACTCTCCCCTCCCCCCGTGACACTCTCCCCTCCCCCCGGGACACTCTCCCCTCTCCCCGGGACACCCACGCCACACCTCGGGACACTCTCCCCTCCCCTCCCCCCGGGACACTCGCCCCTCTCCCCGGTACACTCTCCCCTCCCCATGGGACACTCTCCCCTCCCCTCTCCTCGGGACACTCTCCCCTCCCACCCGAGACACACTCCCCTCCCCTCGGGACACTCTACCCTCCACACGAGACAGTCTCCCCTCCTCCCGGGACACTCTCCCCTTCCCCCGTGACACTCTCCCCTCCCCCCGGGACACTCTCCCCTCTCCCCGGGACACTCACGCCACACCTCGGGACACTCTCCCCTCCCCTCCCCCTGGGAAACTCTCCACTCCCCTCGGGACACTCTCCCCTCCCCTCCCCCGGGACACTCTCTCCTCCCCCCGAGACACTCTCCCCTCCCCCGAGACGCTCTCCCCTCCCCCCGAGACGCTCTCCCCTCCCCCCGTGACACTCTCCCCTCCCCCCGGGACACTCTCCCCTCTCCCCAATACACTCACGCCACACCTCGGGACACTCTCCCCTCCCCTCCCCCCGGGACACTCGCCCCTCTCCCCGGGACACTCTCCCCTCTCACTCTCCCCTCCCCTCTCCTCGGGACACTCTCCCCTCCCCCCCGAGACACACTCCCCTCCCCTCGGGACACTCTCCCCTCCACCCGAGACAGTCTCCCCTCCTCCCGGGACACTCTCCCCTCCCCCCGTGACACTCTCCCCTCCCCCCGGGACACTCTCCCCTCTCCCCGGGACACTCAAGCCACACCTCGGGACACTCTCCCCTCCCCTCCCCCTGGGAAACTCTCCACTCCCCTCGGGACACTCTCCCCTCCCCTCCCCCCGGGACACTCTCCCCTCCCCTCGGGACACTCTCCCCTCCCCTCCCCCCGGGACACTCTCCCCTCTCCTCGGGACACACTCCCCTACCCGCGGAGACACTCTCCCCTCCCCCCGGGACAGTATCCCCTCCTCCCGGGACACTCTCCCCTCCCCTCCCCCTGGGAAACTCTCCACTCCCCTCGGGACACTCTCCCCTCCCCTCCCCCCGGGACACTCTCCCCTCCCCTCGGGACACTCTCGCCTCCCCTCTCCTCGGGACACACTCCCCTACCCGCGGAGACAATCTCCCCTCCCCCGAGACACTCTCCCCTCCCCCCGGGACACTCTCCCCTCTCCCCGGGACACTCACGCCACACCTCGGAACACTCTCCCCTCCCCTCCCCCCGGGACACTCTCCCCTCCCCTCGGGACACTCTCCCCTCCCCTCTCCTCGGGACACACTCCCCTACCCGCGGAGACATTCTTCCCTCCCCCCGGGACAGTCTCCCCTCCTCCCGGGACACTCTCCCCTCCCCTCCCCCTGGGAAACTCTCCACTCCCCTCGGGACACTCTCCCCACCCCTCCCCCCGGGACACTCTCCCCTCCCCTCAGGACACTCTCCCCTCCCCTCTCCTCGGGACACACTCCCCTCCCTCCGGGACAGTCTCCCCTCCTCCCGGGACACTCTCCCCTCCCCCCGTGACACTCTCCCCTCCCCCCGGGACACTCTCCCCTCTCCCCGGGACACTCACTCCACACCTCGGGACACTCTCCCCTCCCCTCCCCCTCGGAAAATCTCCACTCCCCTCGGGACACTCTCCCCTCCCCTCCCCCCGGGACACACTCCCCTCCCCTCGGGACACTCTCCCCTCCCCTCTCCTCGGGACACACTCCCCTACCCGCGGAGACACTCTCCCCTCCCCCCGGGACAGTCTCCCCTCCTCACGGGACACTCTCCCCTCCCCTCCCCCTGGGAAACTCTCCACTCCCCTCGGGACACTCTCCCCTCCCCTCCCCCCGGGACACTCTCCCCTCCCCTCGGGACACTCTCCCCTCCCCTCTCCTCGGGACACACTCCCCTACCCGCGGAGACACTCACCCCTCCCCCGGGACACTCTCCCCTCCCCCCGAGACACACTCCCCTACCCCGAGACACTCTCCCCTCCCCCGAGACACTTTCTCTCCCCCCGTGACACTCTCCACTCCCCCGAGACACTCTCCCCTCCCCCCGAGACACTCTCCCCTCCCCCCGAGACACTCTTCCCTCCTAACGAGACACTCTCCCCTCCCCCCGAGACACTCTCCACTCCCACCGAGACATTCTCTCCTCCCCCTGAGACACTCTCCCCTCCCCCGAGACACTCTCCACTCCCACCGTGACACTCTCCACTCCCCCGAGACATTCTCTCCTACCCCTGAGACACTCTCCCCTCCCCCGAGACACTCTCCCTCCCCCCGTGACACTCTCCCCTCCACCCGTGACACTCTCCCCTCCCCCCGGGACACTCTCCCCTCTCCCCGGGACACTCACGCCACACCTCGGGACACTCTCACCTCCCCTCCCCCCGGGACACTCGCCCCTCTCCCCGGGACACTCTCCCCTCCCCCTGGGACACTCTCCCCTCCCCTCTCCTCGGGACACTCTCCCCTCCCCCCCGAGACACACGCCCCTCCCCTCGGAACACTCTCCCCTCCACCCGAGACAGTCTCCCCTCCTCCCGGGACACTCTCCCCTCCCCCCGTGACACTCCCCCCTCCCCCCGGGACACTCTCCCCTCTCCCCGGGACACTCACGCCACACCTCGGGACACTCTCCCCTCCCCTCCCCCCGGGACACTCGCCCCTCCCCTCGGGACACTCTCCCCTCCCCTCTCCTCGGGACACACTTCCCTACCCGCGGAGACACTCTCCCCTCCCCTCCCCCCGTGACACTCTCCCCTCCCCCCGGGACACTCTCCCCTCCCCCTGGGAAACTCTCCACTCCCCTCGGGACACTCTCCCCTCCCCTCCCCCCGGGACACTCTCCCCTCCCCTCGGGACACTCTCCCCTCCCCTCTCCTCGGGACACACTCCCCTACCCGCGGAGACACTCTCCCCTCCCCCCGGGACAGTCTCCCCTCCTCCCGGGACACTCTCCCCTCCCCTCCCCCTGGGAAACTCTCCACTCCCCCGGGACACTCTCCCCTCCCCCCGAGACACACTCCCCTACCCCGAGACACTCTCCCCTCCCCCGAGACACTCTCCCTCCCCCCGTGACACTCTCCACTCCCCCGAGACACTCTCCCCTCCCCCCGAGACACTCTCCCCTCCCCCCGAGACACTCTCCACTCCCACCGAGACACTCTCCACTCCCACCGAGACACTCTCCACTCCCCCGAGACATTCTCTCCTCCCCCTGAGACACTCTCCCCTCCCCCCGTGACACTCTCCCCTCCCCCCGGGACACTCTCCCCTCTCCCCGGGACACCCACGCCACACCTCGGGACACTCTCCCCTCCCCTCCCCCCGGGACACTCGCCCCTCTCCCCGGGACACTCTCCCCTCCCCTCCCCCCGGTACACTCTCCCCTCCCCATGGGACACTCTCCGCTCCCCTCTCCTCGGGACACTCTCCCCTCCCCCCCGAGACACACTCCCCTCCCCTCGGGACACTCTCCCCTCCACCCGAGACAGTCTCCTCTCCTCCCGGGACACTCTCCCCTCCCCCCGTGACACTCTCCCCTCCCCCCGGGACACTCTCCCCTCTCCCCGGGACACTCACGCCACACCTCGGGACACTCTCCCCTCCCCTCCCCCTGGGAAACTCTCCACTCCCCTCGGGACACTTTCCCCTCCCCTCCCCCCGGGACACTCTCCCCTCCCCTCGGGAGACTCTCCCCTCCCCTCTCCTCGGGACACACTCCCCTACCCGCGGAGACACTCTCCCCTCCCCCCGGGACAGTCTACCCTCCTCCCGGGACACTCTCCCCTCCCCTCCCCCTGGGAAACTCTCCCCTCCCCTCCCCCTGGGAAACTCTCCACTCCCCTCGGGACACTCTCCCCTCCCCTCCCCCCGGGACACTCTCCCCTCCCCTCGGGACACTCTCCCCTCCCCTCTCCTCGGGACACACTCTCCTACCCGCGGAGACACTCTCCCCTCCCCCGGGACACTCTCCCCTCCCCCCGAGACACACTCCCCTCCCCCCGAGACGCTCTCCCCTCCCCCCGAGACACACTCCCCTCCCCCCGAGACGCTCTCCCCTCCCCGCAAGACACTCTCCACTCCCACCGAGACACTCTCCACTCCCCCGAGACATTCTCTCCTCCCCCGAGACACTCTCCCCTCCCCCGAGACACTCTCCCTCCCCCCGTGACACTCTCCCCTCCCCGCGGGACACTCTCCCCTCTCCCCGGGACACTCACGCCACACCTCGGGACACTCTCCCCTCCCCTCCCCCCGGGACACTCTCCCCTCCCCCGAGACACTCTCCCTCCCCCCGTGACACTCTCCACTCCCCCGAGACACTCTCCCCTCCCCCCGAGACACTCTCCCCTCCCCCCAAGACACTCTTCCCTCCCACCGAGACACTCTCCCCTCCCCCCAAGACACTCTCCACTCCCACCGAGACACTCTCCAATCCCCCGAGACATTCTCTCCTCCCCCTGAGACACTCTCCCCTCCCCCGAGACACTCTCCCTCCCCCCGTGACACTCTCCCCTCCCCCCGTGACACTCTCCCCTCCCCCCGGGACACTCTCCCCTCTCCCCGGGACACTCACGCCACACCTCGGGACACTCTCCCCTCCCCTCCCCCCGGGACACTCGCCCCTCTCCCCGGGACACTCTCCCCTCCCCCTGGGAAACTCTCCACTCCCCTCGGGACACTCTCCCCTCCCCTCCCCCCGGGACACTCTCCCCTCCCCTCGGGACACTCTCCCCTCTCCCCGGGACACTCACGCCACACCTCGGGACACTCTCCCCTCCCCTCCCCCCGGGACACTCGCCCCTCTCCTCGGGACACTCTCCCCTACCCCCGAGACACACTCCCCTCCCCTCGGAACACTCTCCCCTCCACCCGAGACAGTCTCCCCTCCTCCCGGGACACTCTCCCCTCCCCCCGTGACATTCTCCCCTCCCCCCGGGACACTCTCCCCTCTCCCCGGGACACTCACGCCACACCTCGGGACACTCTCCCCTCCCCTCCCCCCGGGACACTCTCCACTCCCCTCGGGACACTCTCCCCTCCCCTCGGGACACTCTCCCCTCCCCCTGGGAAACTCTCCACTCCCCTCGGGACACTCTCCCCTCCCCTCCCCCCGGGACACTCTCCCCTCCCCTCGGGACACTCTCCCCTCCCCTCTCCTCGGGACACACTCCCCTACCCGCGGAGACACTCTCCCCTCCCCCGGGACACTCTCCTCTCCCCCCGAGACACACTCCCCTACCCCGAGACACTCTTCCCTCCCACCGAGACACTCTCCCCTCCCCCCAAGACACTCTCCACTCCCACCGAGACACTCTCCCCTCTCCCCGGGACACTCTCCCCTCCCCCGAGACACTCTCCCCTCCCCTCCCCCCGGGACACTCTCCCCTCCCCATGGGACACTCTCCCCTCCCCTCTCCTCGGGACACTCTCCCATCCCCCCTGGACACTCTCCCCTCCCCTCCCCCTGGGAAACTCTCCACTCCCCTCGGGACACTCTCCCCTCCCCTCCCCCCGGGACACTCTCCCCTCCCCTCGGGACACTCTCCCCTCCCCTCTCCTCGGGACACACTCCCCTACCCGCGGAGACACTCTCCCCTCCCCCCGGGACAGTCTACCCTCCTCCCGGGAGACTCTGCCCTCTCCTCCCCCTGGGAAACTCTCCACTCCCCTCGGGACACTCTCCCCTCCCCTCCCCCCGGGACACTCTCCCATCCCCTCGGGACACTCTCCCCTCCCCTCTCCTCGGGACACACTCTCCTACCCGCGGAGGCACTCTCCCCTCCCCCGGGACACTCTCCCCTCCCCCCGAGACACACTCCCCTCCCCCCGAGACACTCTCCCCTCTCCCCGAGACACTCTCCCCTCCCCCCGAGACACTCTTCCCTCCCACCGAGACGCTCTCCCCTCCCCCCAAGACACTCTCCAATCCCCCGAGACATTCTCTCCTCCCCCTGAGACACTCTCCCCTCCCCCGAGACACTCTCCCTCCCCCCGTGACACTCTCCCCTCCCCCCGTGACACTCTCCCCTCCCCCCGGGACACTCTCCCCTCTCCCCGGGACACTCACGCCACACCTCGGGACACTCTCCCCTCCCCTCCCCCCGGGACACTCGCCCCTCTCCCCGGGACACTCTCCCCTCTCACTCTCCCCTCCCCTCTCCTCGGGACACTCTCCCCTCCCCCCCGAGACACACTCCCCTCCCCTCGGGACACTCTCCCCTGCACCCGAGACAGTCTCCCCTCCTCCCGGGACACTCTCCCCTCCCCCCGTGACACTCTCCCCTCCCCCCGGGACACTCTCCCCTCTCCCCGGGACACTCAGGCCACACCTCGGGACACTCTCCCCTCCCCTCCCCCTGGGAAACTCTCCACTCCCCTCGGGACACTCTCCCCTCCCCTCCCCCCGGGACACTCTCCCCTCCCCTCGGGACACTCTCTCCTCCCCTCTCCTCGGGACACACTCCCCTACCCGCGGAGACACTCTCCCCTCCCCCCGGGACAGTCTCCCCTCCTCCCGGGACACTCTCCCCTCCCCTCCCCCTGGGAAACTCTCCACTCCCCTCGGGACACTCTCCCCTCCCCTCCCCCCGGGACACTCTCCCCTCCCCTCGGGACACTCTCCCCTCCCCTCTCCTCGGGACACACTTCCCTACCCGCGGAGAAACTCTCCCCTCCGCCGGGACACTCTTCCCTCCCACCGAGACACTCTCCCCTCCCCCCGGGACACTCTTTCCTCTCCCCGGGACACTCACGCCACACCTCGGGACACTCTCCCCTCCCCTCCCCCCGGGACACTCTCCCCTCCCCTCGGGACACTCTCCCCTCCCCTCTCCTCGGGACACACTCCCCTACCCGCGGAGACACTCTCCCCTCCCCCGGGACACTCTCCCCTCCCCCCGAGACACACTCCCCTACCCCGAGACACTCTCCCCTCCCCCCGGGACACTCTCCCCTCCCCCGAGACATTCTCTCCATACCCTGAGACACTCTCCCCTCCCCCCGAGACACTCTCCCTCCCCCCGTGACACTCTCCCCTCCCCCCGGGACACTCTCCCCTCCCCCGAGACATTCTCTCCATACCCTGAGACACTCTCCCCTCCCCCCAAGACACTCTCCACTCCCACCGAGACACTCTCCCCTCCCCCGAGACATTCTCTCCTCCCCCTGAGACACTCTCCCCTCCCCCGAGACACTCTCCCTCCCCCCGTGACACTCTCCCCTCCCCCCGTGACACTCTCCCCTCCCCCCGGGACACTCTCCCCTCTCCCCGGGACACTCACGCCACACCTCGGGACACTCTCCCCTCCCCTCCCCCCGGGACACTCGCCCCTCTCCCCGGGACACTCTCCCCTCCCCCTGGGACACTCGCCCCTCCCCTCTCCTCGGGACACTCTCCCCTCCCCCCCGAGACACACTCCCCTCCCCTCGGGACTCTCTCCCCTCCACCCGAGACAGTCTCCCCTCCTCCCGGGACACTCTCCCCTCCCCCCGTGACACTCTCCCCTCCCCTCGGGACACTCTCCTCTCTCCCCGGGACACTCACGCCACACCTCGGGACACTCTCCCCTCCCCTCCCCCCGGGACACTCTCCCCTCCCCTCGGGACACTCTCCGCTCCCCTCTCCTCGGGACACACTCCCCTACCCGCGGAGACACTCTCCCCTCCCCCCGGGACAGTCTACCCTCCTCCCGGGACACTCTCCCCTCCCCTCCCCCTGGGAAACTCTCCACTCCCCTCGGGACACTCTCCCCTCCCCTCCCCCCGGGACACTCTCCCCTCCCCTCGGGACACTCTCCCCTCCCCTCTCCTCGGGACACACTCCCCTACCCGCGGAGACACTCTCCCCTCCCCCCGGGACAGTCTCCCCTCCTCCCGGGACACTCTCCCCTCCCCTCGGGACACTCTCCCCTCCCCTCTCCTCGGGACACACTCCCCTACCCGCGGAGACACTCTCCCCTCCCCCGGGACACTCTCCCCTCCCCCCGAGACACACTCCCCTACCCCGAGACACTCTCCCCTCCCCCGAGACACTCTCCCTCCCCCCGTGACACTCTCCACTCCCCCGAGACACTCTCCCCTCCCCCCGAGACACTCTCCCCTCCCCCCGAGACACTCTTCCCTCCCACCGAGACACTCTCCCCTCCCCCCAAGACACTCTCCACTCCCACCGAGACACTCTCCACTCCCCCGAGACATTCTCTCCTCCCCCTGAGACAATCTCCCCTCCCCCGAGACACTCTCCCTCCCCCCGTGACACTCTCCCCTCCCCCCGTGACACTCTCCCCTCCCCCCGGGACACTCTCCCCTCTCCCCGGGACACTCACGCCACACCTCGGGACACTCTCCCCTCCCCTCCCCCCGGGACACTCGCCCCTCTCCCCGGGACACTCTCCCCTCCCCCTGGGACACTCTCCCCTCCCCTCTCCTCGGGACACTCTCCCCTCCCCCCCGAGACACACTCCCCTCCCCTCGGGACACTCTCCCCTCCACCCGAGACAGTCTCCCCTCCTCCCGGGACACTCTCCCCTCCCCCCGTGACACTCTCCCCTCCCCCCGGGACACTCTCCCCTCTCCCCGGGACACTCACGCCACACCTCGGGACACTCTCCCCTCCCCTCCCCCCGGGACACTCTCCCCTCCCCTCGGGACACTCTCCCCTCCCCTCTCCTCGGGACACACTTCCCTACCCGCAGAGACACTCTCCCCACCCCCGGGACACTCTCTCCTCCCCCCGAGACACTCTTCCCTCCCAACGAGACACTCTCCCCTCCCCCCGTGACACTCTCCCCTCCCCCCGGGACACTCACGCCACACCTCGGGACACTCTCCCCTCCCCACCCCCCGGGACACTCTCCCCTCCCCTCGGGACACTCTCCCCTCCCCTCTCCTCGGGACACACTCCCCTACCCGCGGAGACACTCTCCCCTCCCCCGGGACACTCTCCCCTCCCCCTGAGACACACTCCCCTACCCCGAAACACTGTCCCCTCCCCCGAGACACTCTCCCTCCCCCCGTGACACTCTCCACTCCCCCGAGACACTCTCCCCTCCCCCCGAGACACTCTCCCCTCCCCCCGAGACACTCTTCCCTCCCACCGAGACACTCTCCCCTCCCCCCAAGACACTCTCCACTCCCACCGAGACACTCT
Organism: Pristiophorus japonicus; assembly: GCF_044704955.1. Lineage (NCBI taxonomy): Eukaryota > Metazoa > Chordata > Chondrichthyes > Pristiophoridae > Pristiophorus > Pristiophorus japonicus. Next base: position 30,668 of record NW_027251395.1, on the reverse strand, counting down.
CCACTCCCCCGAGACATTCTCCCCTCCCCCTGAGACACTCTCCCCTCCCCCGAGACACTCTCCCTCCCCCCGTGACAGTCTCCCCTCCCCCCGTGACACTCTCCCCTCCCCCCGGGACACTCTCCCCTCTCCCCGGGACACTCACGCCACACCTCGGGACACTCTCCCCTCCTCTCCCCCCGGGACACTCGCCCCTCTCCCCGGGACACTCTCCCCTCTCCCTGGGACACTCTCCCCTCCCCTCTCCTCGGGACACTCTCCCCTCCCCCCCGAGACACACTCCACTCCCCTCGGGACACTCTCCCCTCCACCCGAGACTGTCTCCCCTCCTCCCGGGACACTCTCCCCTCCCCCCGTGACACTCTCCCCTCCCCCCGGGACACTCTCCCCTCTCCCCGGGACACTCACGCCACACCTCGGGACACTCTCCCCTCCCCTCCCCCTGGGAAACTCTCCACTCCCCTCGGGACACTCTCCCCTCCCCTCCCCCCGGGACACTCTCCCCTCCCCTCGGGACACTCTCCCCTCCCCTCTCCTCGGGACACACTCCCCTACCCGCGGAGACACTCTCCCCTCCCCCCGGGACAGTCTCCCCTCCTCCCGGGACACTCTCCCCTCCCCTCCCCCTGGGAAACTCTCCACTCCCCTCGGGACACTCTCCACTCCCCTCCCCCCGGGACACTCTCCCCTCCCCTCGGGACACTCTCCCCTCCCCTCTCCTCGGGACACACTCCCCTACCCGCGGAGAAACTCTCCCCACCCCCCGGGACAGTCTCCCCTCCTCCCGGGACACTCTCCCCTCCCCTCCCCCTGGGAAACTCTCCACTCCCCTCGGGACACTCTCCCCTCCCCTCGGGACACTCTCCCCTCCCCTCGGGACACTCTCCCCTCCCCTCCCCCCGGGACACTCTCCCCTCCCCTCGGGACACTCTCCCCTTCCCTCCCCCCGGGACACTCTCCCCTCCCCCCGTGACACTCTCCCCTCCCCCCGGGACACTCTTTCCTCTCCCCGGGACACTCACGCCACACCTCGGGACACTCTCCCCTCCCCTCCCCCCGGGACACTCTCCCCTCCCCTCGGGACACTCTCCCCTCCCCTCTCCTCGGGACACACTCCCCTACCCGCGGAGACACTCTCCCCTCCCCCGGGACACTCTCCCCTCCCCCCGAGACACACTCCCCTACCCCGAGACACTCTCCCCTCCCCCCGGGACACTCTCCCCTCCCCCCGAGACACTCTTCCCTCCCCCCGGGACACTCTCCCCTCCCCCGAGACATTCTCTCCATACCCTGAGACACTCTCCCCTCCCCCGAGACACTCTCCCTCCCCCCGTGACACTCTCCCCTCCCCCCGGGACACTCTCCCCTCTCCCCGGGACACCCACGCCACACCTCGGGACACTCTCCCCTCCCCTCCCCCCGGGGCACTCGCCCCTCTCCCCGGGACACTCTCCCCTCCCCATGGGACACTCTCCGCTCCCCTCTCCTCGGGACACTCTCCCCTCCCCCCCGAGACACACTCCCCTCCCCTCGGGACACTCTCCCCTCCACCCGAGACAGTCTCCTCTCCTGCCGGGACACTCTCCCCTCCCCCCGTGACACTCTCCCCTCCCCCCGGGACACTCTCCCCTCTCCCCGGGACACTCACGCCACACCTCGGGACACTCTCCCCTCCCCTCCCCCTGGGAAACTCTCCACTCCCCTCGGGACACTTTCCCCTCCCCTCCCCCCGGGACACTCTCCCCTCCCCTCGGGAGACTCTCCCCTCCCCTCTCCTCGGGACACACTCCCCTACCCGCGGAGACACTCTCCCCTCCCCCCGGGACAGTCTACCCTCCTCCCGGGACACTCTCCCCTCCCCTCCCCCTGGGAAACTCTCCCCTCCCCTCCCCCTGGGAAACTCTCCACTCCCCTCGGGACACTCTCCCCTCCCCTCCCCCCGGGACACTCTCCCCTCCCCTCGGGACACTCTCCCCTCCCCTCTCCTCGGGACACACTCTCCTACCCGCGGAGACACTCTCCCCTCCCCCGAGACGCTCTCCCCTCCCCCCGAGACACACTCCCCTCCCCCCGAGACGCTCTCCCCTCCCCGCAAGACACTCTCCACTCCCACCGAGACACTCTCCACTCCCCCGAGACATTCTCTCCTCCCCCGAGACACTCTCCCCTCCCCCGAGACACTCTCCCTCCCCCCGTGACACTCTCCCCTCTCCCCGGGACACTCACGCCACACCTCGGGACACTCTCCCCTCCCCTCCCCCCGGGACACTCGCCCCTCTCCCCGGGACACTCTCCCCTCTCACTCTCCCCTCCCCTCTCCTCGGGACACTCTCCCCTCCCCCCCGAGACACACTCCCCTCCCCTCGGGACACTCTCCCCTCCACCCGAGACAGTCTCCCCTCCTCCCGGGACACTCTCCCCTCCCCCCGTGACACTCTCCCCTCCCCCCGGGACACTCTCCCCTCTCCCCGGGACACTCAGGCCACACCTCGGGACACTCTCCCCTCCCCTCCCCCCGGGACACTCTCACCTCCCCTCTCCTCGGGACACACTTCCCTACCCGCGGAGACACTCTCCCCTCCGCCGGGACACTCTCTCCTCCCCCCGAGACACTCTTCCCTCCCACCGAGACACTCTCCCCTCCCCCCGTGACACTCTCCCCTCCCCCCGGGACACTCTCCCCTCTCCCCGGGACACTCAAGCCACACCTCGGGACACTCTCCCCTCCCCTCCCCCTGGGAAACTCTCCACTCCCCTCGGGACACTCTCCCCTCCCCTCCCCCCGGGACACTCTCCCCTCCCCTCGGGACACTCTCCCCTCCCCTCTCCTCGGGACACACTCCCCTACCCGCGGAGACACTCTCTCCTCCCCCCGGGACAGTCTCCCCTCCTCCCGGGACACTCTCCCCTCCCCTCCCCCTGGGAAACTCTCCACTCCCCTCGGGACACTCTCCCCTCCCCTCCCCCCCGGGACACTCTCCCCTCCCCTCGGGACACTCTCCCCTCCCCTCTCCTCGGGACACACTTCCCTACCCGCGGAGACACTCTCCCCTCCCCCGGGACACTCTCTCCTCCCCCCGAGACACTCTTCCCTCCCACCGAGACACTCTCCCCTCCCCCCGTGACACTCTCCCCTCCCCCCGGGTCACTCTCCCCTCTCCCCGGGACACTCACGCCACACCTCGGGACACTCTCCCCTCCCCTCCCCCCGGGACACTCTCCACTCCCCTCGGGACACTCTCCCCTCCCCTCCCCCTGGGAAACTCTCCCCTCCCCTCGGGACACTCTCCCCTCCCCTCCCCCCGGGACACTCTCCCCTCCCCTCTGGACACTCTCCCCTCCCCTCTCCTCGGGACACACTCCCCTACCCGCGGAGACACTCTCCCCTCCCCCGGGACACTCTCCCCTCCCCCCGAGACACACTCCCCTACCCCGAGACACTCTCCCCTCCCCCGAGACACTCTCCCTCCCCCCGTGACACTCTCCACTCCCCCGAGACACTCTCCCCTCCCCCCGAGACACTCTCCCCTCCCCCCAAGACACTCTTCCCTCCCACCGAGACACTCTCCCCTCCCCCGAGACATTCTCTCCTCCCCCTGAGACACTCTCCCCTCCCCCGAGACACTCTCCCTCCCCCCGTGACACTCTCCACTCCCCCGAGACACTCTCCCCTCCCCCCGAGACACTCTCCCCTCCCCCCAAGACACTCTCCACTCCCACCGAGACACTCTCCAATCCCCCGAGACATTCTCTCCTCCCCCTGAGACACTCTCCCCTCCCCCGAGACACTCTCCCTCCCCCCGTGACACTCTCCCCTCCCCCCGTGACACTCTCCCCTCCCCCGGGACACTCTCCCCTCTCCCCGGGAAACTCACGCCACACCTCGGGACACTCTCCCCTCCCCTCCCCCCGGGACACTCGCCCCTCTCCCCGGGACACTCTCCCCTCCCCCTGGGAAACTCTCCACTCCCCTCGGGACACTCTCCCCTCCCCTCACCCCGGGACACTCTCCCCTCCCCTCGGCACACTCTCCCCTCTCCCCGGGACACTCACGCCACACCTCGGGACACTCTCCCCTCCCCTCCCCCCGGGACACTCGCCCCTCTCCTCGGGACACTCTCCCCTCCCCCCCGAGACACACTCCCCTCCCCTCGGAACACTCTCCCCTCCACCCGAGACAGTCTCCCCTCCTCCCGGGACACTCTCCCCTCCCCCCGTGACATTCTCCCCTCCCCCCGGGACACTCTCCCCTCTCCCCGGGACACTCACGCCACACCTCGGGACACTCTCCCCTACCCTCCCCCCGGGACACTCTCCACTCCCCTCGGGACACTCTCCCCTCCCCTCGGGACACTCTCCCCTCCCCCTGGGAAACTCTCCACTCCCCTCGGGACACTCTCCCCTCCCCTCCCCCCGGGACACTCTCCCCTCCCCTCGGGACACTCTCCCCTCCCCTCTCCTCGGGACACACTCCCCTACCCGCGGAGACACTCTCCCCTCCCCCGGGACACTCTCCTCTCCCCCCGAGACACACTCCCCTACCCCGAGACACTCTCCACTCCCACCGAGACACTCTCCCCTCTCCCCGGGACACTCTCCCCTCCCCTCCCCCCGGGACACTCTCCCATCCCCCCTGGACACTCTCCCCTCCCCTCCCCCTGGGAAACTCTCCACTCCCCTCGGGACACTCTCCCCTCCCCTCCCCCCGGGACACTCTCCCCTCCCCTCGGGACACTCTCCCCTCCCCTCTCCTCGGGACACACTCCCCTACCCGCGGAGACACTCTCCCCTCCCCCCGGGACAGTCTACCCTCCTCCCGGGAGACTCTGCCCTCTCCTCCCCCTGGGAAACTCTCCACTCCCCTCGGGACACTCTCCACTCCCCTCCCCCCGGGACACTCTCCCATCCCCTCGGGACACTCTCCCCTCCCCTCTCCTCGGGACACACTCTCCTACCCGCGGAGGCACTCTCCCCTCCCCCGGGACACTCTCCCCTCCCCCCGAGACACACTCCCCTCCACCCGAGACACTCTCCCCTCTCCCCGAGACACTCTCCCCTCCCCCCGAGACACTCTCCCCTCCCCCCAAGACACTCTCCAATCCCCCGAGACATTCTCTCCTCCCCCTGAGACACTCTCCCCTCCCCCGAGACACTCTCCCTCCCCCCGTGACACTCTCCCCTCCCCCCGTGACACTCTCCCCTCCCCCCGGGACACTCTCCCCTCTCCCCGGGACACTCACGCCACACCTCGGGACACTCTCCCCTCCCCTCCCCCCGGGACACTCGCCCCTCTCCCCGGGACACTCTCCCCTCTCACTCTCCCCTCCCCTCTCCTCGGGACACTCTCCCCTCCCCCCCGAGACACACTCCCCTCCCCTCGGGACACTCTCCCCTGCACCCGAGACAGTCTCCCCTCCTCCCGGGACACTCTCCCCTCCCCCCGTGACACTCTCCCCTCCCCCCGGGACACTCTCCCCTCTCCCCGGGACACTCAGGCCACACCTCGGGACACTCTCCCCTCCCCTCCCCCTGGGAAACTCTCCACTCCCCTCGGGACACTCTCCCCTCCCCTCCCCCCGGGACACTCTCCCCTCCCCTCGGGACACTCTCTCCACCCCTCTCCTCGGGACACACTCCCCTACCCGCGGAGACACTCTCCCCTCCCCCCGGGACAGTCTCCCCTCCTCCCGGGACACTCTCCCCTCCCCTCCCCCTGGGAAACTCTCCACTCCCCTCGGGACACTCTCCCCTCCCCTCCCCCCGGGACACTCTCCCCTCCCCTCGGGACACTCTCCCCTCCCCTCTCCTCGGGACACACTTCCCTACCCGCGGAGAAACTCTCCCCTCCCCCGGGACACTCTTCCCTCCCACCGAGACACTCTCCCCTCCCCCCGTGACACTCTCCCCTCCCCCCGGGACACTCTTTCCTCTCCCCGGGACACTCACGCCACACCTCGGGACACTCTCCCCTCCCCTCCCCCCGGGACACTCTCCCCTCCCCTCGGGACACTCTCCCCTCCCCTCTCCTCGGGACACACTCCCCTACCCGCGGAGACACTCTCCCCTCCCCCGGGACACTCTCCCCTCCCCCCGAGACACACTCCCCTACCCCGAGACACTCTCCCCTCCCCCCGGGACACTCTCCCCTCCCCCCGAGACACTCTTCCCTCCCCCCGGGACACTCTCCCCTCCCCCGAGACATTCTCTCCATACCCTGAGACACTCTCCCCTCCCCCCGAGACACTCTCCCTCCCCCCGTGACACTCTCCCCTCCCCCCGAGACACTCTCACCTCCCCCCAAGACACTCTCCACTCCCCCGAGACACTCTCCCTCCCCCCGTGACACTCTCCCCTCCCCCCGTGACACTCTCCCCTCCCCCCGGGACACTCTCCCCTCTCCCCGGGACACTCACGCCACACCTCGGGACACTCTTCCCTCCCCTCCCCCCGGGACACTCGCCCCTCTCCCCGGGACACTCTCCCCTCCCCCTGGGACACTCTCCCCTCCCCTCTCCTCGGGACACTCTCCCCTCCCCCCCGAGACACACTCCCCTCCCCTCGGGATTCTCTCCCCTCCACCCGAGACAGTCTCCCCTCCTCCCGGGACACTCTCCCCTCCCCCCGTGACACTCTCCCCTCCCCTCGGGACACTCTCCTCTCTCCCCGGGACACTCACGCCACACCTCGGGACACTCTCCCCTCCCCTCCCCCTGGGAAACTCTCCACTCCCCTCGGGACACTCTCCCCTCCCCTCCCCCCGGGACACTCTCCCCTCCCCTCGGGACACTCTCCGCTCCCCTCTCCTCGGGACACACTCCCCTACCCGCGGAGACAGTCTCCCCTCCCCCCGGGACAGTCTCCCCTCCTCCCGGGACACTCTCCCCTCCCCTCCCCCTGGGAAACTCTCCACTCCCCTCGGGACACTCTCCCCTCCCCTCCCCCCGGGACACTCTCCCCTCCCCTCGGGACACTCTCCCCTCCCCTCTCCTCGGGACACACTCCCCTACCCGCGGAGACACTCTCCCCTCCCCCCGGGACAGTCTCCCCTCCTCCCGGGACACTCTCCCCTCCCCTCGGGACACTCTCCCCTCCCCTCTCCTCGGGACACACTCCCCTACCCGCGGAGACACTCTCCCCTCCCCCGGGACACTCTCCCCTCCCCCCGAGACACACTCCCCTACCCCGAGACACTCTCCCCTCCCCCGAGACACTCTCCCTCCCCCCGTGACACTCTCCACTCCCCCGAGACACTCTCCCCTCCCCCCGAGACACTCTCCACTCCCCCAAGACACTCTCCACTCCCACCGAGACACTCTCCACTCCCCCGAGACATTCTCTCCTCCCCCTGAGACAATCTCCCCTCCCCCGAGACACTCTCCCTCCCCCCGTGACACTCTCCCCTCCCCCCGTGACACTCTCCCCTCCCCCCGGGACACTCTCCCCTCTCCCCGGGACACTCACGCCACACCTCGGGACACTCTCCCCTCCCCTCCCCCCGGGACACTCGCCCCTCTCCCCGGGACACTCTCCCCTCCCCCTGGGACACTCTCCCCTCCGCTCTCCTCGGGACACACTTCCCTACCCGCAGAGACACTCTCCCCACCCCCGGGACACTCTCTCCTCCCCCCGAGACACTCTCCCCTCCCCCCGGGACACTCTCCCCTCCCCCCGGGACACTCACGCCACACCTCGGGACACTCTCCCCTCCCCACCCCCCGGGACACTCTCCCCTCCCCTCGGGACACTGTCCCCTCCCCTCTCCTCGGGACACACTCCCCTACCCGCGGAGACACTCTCCCCTCCCCCTGAGACACACTCCCCTACCCCGAAACACTGTCCCCTCCCCCGAGACACTCTCCACTCCCCCGAGACACTCTCCCCTCCCCCCGAGACACTCTCCCCTCCCCCCGAGACACTCTTCCCTCCCACCGAGACACTCTCCCCTCCCCCCAAGACACTCTCCAATCCCACCGAGACACTCTCCACTCCCCCGAGACATTCTCCCCTCCCCCTGAGACACTCTCCCCTCCCCCGAGACACTCTCCCTCCCCCCGTGACAGTCTCCCCTCCCCCCGTGACACTCTCCCCTCCCCCCGGGACACTCTCCCCTCTCCCCGGGACACTCACGCCACACCTCGGGACACTCTCCCCTCCCCTCCCCCCGGGACACTCGCCCCTCTCCCCGGGACACTCTCCCCTCTCCCTGGGACACTCTCCCCTCCCCTCTCCTCGGGACACTCTCCCCTCCCCCCCGAGACACACTCCACTCCCCTCGGGACACTCTCCCCTCCACCCGAGACTGTCTCCCCTCCTCCCGGGACACTCTCCCCTCCCCCCGTGACACTCTCCCCTCCCCCCGGGACACTCTCCCCTCTCCCCGGGACACTCACGCCACACCTCGGGACACTCTCCCCTCCCCTCCCCCGGGGAAACTCTCCACTCCCCTCGGGACACTCTCCCCTCCCCTCCCCCCGGGACACTCTCCCCTCCCCTCGGGACACTCTCCCCTCCCCTCCCCCTGGGAAACTCTCCACTCCCCTCGGGACACTCTCCCCTCCCCTCCCCCCGGGACACTCTCCCCTCCCCTCGGGACACTCTCCCCTCCCCTCTCCTCGGGACACACTCCCCTACCCGCGGAGACACTCTCCCCTCCCCCCGGGACAGTCTCCCCTCCTCCCGGGACACTCTCCCCTCCCCTCCCCCTGGGAAACTCTCCACTCCCCTCGGGACACTCTCCACTCCCCTCCCCCCGGGACACTCTCCCCTCCCCTCGGGACACTCTCCCCTCCCCTCTCCTCGGGACACACTCCCCTACCCGCGGAGAAACTCTCCCCACCCCCCGGGACAGTCTCCCCTCCTCCCGGGACACTCTCCCCTCCCCTCCCCCTGGGAAACTCTCCACTCCCCTCGGGACACTCTCCCCTCCCCTCGGGACACTCTCCCCTCCCCTCGGGACACTCTCCCCTCCCCTCCCCCCGGGACACTCTCCCCTCCCCTCGGGACACTCTCCCCTTCCCTCCCCCCGGGACACTCTCCCCTCCCCTCGGGACACTCTCCCCTCCCCTCTCCTCAGGACACACTCCCCTACCCGCGGAGACACTCTCCCCTCCACCGGGACACTCTCCCCTCCCCCCGAGACACACTCCCCTACCCCGAGACACTCTCCCCTCCCCCGAGACACTCTCCCTCCCCCCGTGACACTCTCCACTCCCCCGAGACACTCTCCCCTCCCCCCGAGACACTCTCCCCTCCCCCCGAGACACTCTTCCCTCCCACCGAGACACTCTCCACTCCCCCGAGACATTCTCTCCTCCCCCTGAGACACTCTCCCCTCCCCCGAGACACTCTCCCTCCCCCCGTGACACTCTCCCCTCCCCCCGTGACACTCTCCCCTCCCCCCGGGACACTCTCCCCTCTCCCCGGGACACTCACGCCACACCTCGGGACACTCTCCCCTCCCCTCCCCCCGGGACACTCGCCCCTCTCCCCGGGACACTCTCCCCTCCCCCTGGGACACTCTCCCCTCCCCTCTCCTCGGGACACTCTCCCCTCCCCCCCGAGACACACTCCCCTCCCCTCGGGACACTCTCCCCTCCACCCGAGACAGTCTCCCCTCCCCCCGTGACACTCTCCCCTCCCCCCGGGACACTCTCCCCTCTCCCCGGGACACTCACGCCACACCTCGGGACACTCTCCCCTCCCCTCCCCCTGGGAAACTCTCCACTCCCCTCGGGACACTCTCCCCTCCCCTCCCCCCGGGACACTCTCCCCTCCCCTCGGGACACTCTCCCCTCACCTCTCCTCGGGACACGCTCCCCTACCCGCGGAGACACTCTCCCCTCCCCCGGGACACTCTCCCCTCCCCCCGAGACACACTCCCCTCCCCCCGAGACACTCTCCCCTCCCCCCGAGACGCTCTTCCCTCCCCCCAAGACACTCTCCACTCCCACCGAGACACTCTCCCTCCCACCGTGACACTCTCCCCTCCCCTCCCCCTGGGAAACTCTCCACTCCCCTCGGGACACTCTCCCCTTCCCTTCCCCCCGGGACACTCTCCCCTCCCCTCGGGACACTCTCCCCTCCCCTCGGGACACTCTCCCCTCCCCTCTCCTCGGGACACACTTCCCTACCAGCGGAGACACTCTCCCCTCCGCCGGGACACTCTTCCCTCCCACCGAGACACTCTCCCCTCCCCCCGTGACACTCTCCCCTCCCCCCGGGACACTCTCCCCTCTCCCCGGGACACTCACGCCACACCTCGGGACACTCTCCCCTCCCCTCCCCCCGGGACACTCTCCCCTCCCCTCGGGACACTCTCCCCTCCCCTCTCCTCGGGACACACTCCCCTACCCGCGGAGACACTCTCCCCTCCCCCGGGACACTCTCCCCTCCCCCCGAGACACACTCCCCTAACCCGGAAACACTCTCCCCTCCCCCGAGACACTCTCCCTCCCCCCGTGACACTCTCCACTCCCCCGAGACACTCTCCCCTCCCCCGAGACACTCTCCCTCCCCCCGTGACACTCTCCACTCCCCCGAGACACTCTCCACTCCCCCGAGACACTCTCCCCTCCCCCCGAGACACTCTCCACTCCCACCGAGACACTCTCCCCTCCCCCGAGACATTCTCTCCTCCCCCTGAGACACTCTCCCCTCCCCCGAGACACTCTCCCTCCCCCCGTGACACTCTCCCCTCCCCCCGTGACACTCTCCCCTCCCCCCGGGACACTCTCCCCTCTCCCCGGGACACTCACGCCACACCTCGGGACACTCTCCCCTCCCCTCCCCCCGGGACACTCGCCCCTCTCCCCGGGACACTCTCCCCTCCCCCTGGGACACTCTCCCCTCCCCTCTCCTCGGGACACTCTCCCCTCCCCCCCGAGACACACTCCCCTCCCCTCGGGACACTCTCCCCTCCACCCGAGACAGTCTCCCCTCCTCCCGGGACACTCTCCCCTCCCCCCGTGACACTCTCCCCTCCCCCTGGGACACTCTCCCCTCCCCTCTCCTCGGGACACTCTCCCCTCCCCCCCGAGACACACTCCCCTCCCCTCGGGACACTCTCCCCTCCACCCGAGACAGTCTCCCCTCCTCCCGGGACACTCTCCCCTCCCCCCGTGACACTCTCCCCTCCCCTCGGGACACTCTCCTCTCTCCCCGGGACACTCACGCCACACCTCGGGACACTCTCCCCTCCCCTCCCCCCGGGACATTCTCCCCTCCCCTCGGGACACTCTCCCCTCCCCTCTCCTCGGGACACACTCCCCTACCCGCGGAGACACTCTCCCCTCCCCCCGGGACAGTCTCCCCTCCTCCCGGGACACTCTCCCCTCCCCTCCCCCTGGGAAACTCTCCACTCCCCTCGGGACACTCTCCCCTCCCCTCCCCCCGGGACACTCTCCCCTCCCCTCGGGACACTCTCCCCTCCCCTCTCCTCGGGACACACTCCCCTACCCGCGGAGACACACTCCCCTCCCCCCGGGACAGTCTCCCCTCCCCCTGAGACACTCTCCCCTCCCCCGAGACACTCTCCCTCCCCCCGTGACAGTCTCCCCTCCCCCCGTGACACTCTCCCCTCCCCCCGGGACACTCTCCCCTCTCCCCGGGACACTCACGCCACACCTCGGGACACTCTCCCCTCCCCTCCCCCCGGGACACTCGCCCCTCTCCCCGGGACACTCTCCCCTCTCCCTGGGACACTCTCCCCTCCCCTCTCCTCGGGACACTCTCCCCTCCCCCCCGAGACACACTCCACTCCCCTCGGGACACTCTCCCCTCCACCCGAGACTGTCTCCCCTCCTCCCGGGACACTCTCCCCTCCCCCCGTGACACTCTCCCCTCCCCCCGGGACACTCTCCCCTCTCCCCGGGACACTCACGCCACACCTCGGGACACTCTCCCCTCCCCTCCCCCGGGGAAACTCTCCACTCCCCTCGGGACACTCTCCCCTCCCCTCCCCCCGGGACACTCTCCCCTCCCCTCGGGACACTCTCCCCTCCCCTCCCCCTGGGAAACTCTCCACTCCCCTCGGGACACTCTCCCCTCCCCTCCCCCCGGGACACTCTCCCCTCCCCTCGGGACACTCTCCCCTCCCCTCTCCTCGGGACACACTCCCCTACCCGCGGAGACACTCTCCCCTCCCCCCGGGACAGTCTCCCCTCCTCCCGGGACACTCTCCCCTCCCCTCCCCCTGGGAAACTCTCCACTCCCCTCGGGACACTCTCCACTCCCCTCCCCCCGGGACACTCTCCCCTCCCCTCGGGACACTCTCCCCTCCCCTCTCCTCGGGACACACTCCCCTACCCGCGGAGAAACTCTCCCCACCCCCCGGGACAGTCTCCCCTCCTCCCGGGACACTCTCCCCTCCCCTCCCCCTGGGAAACTCTCCACTCCCCTCGGGACACTCTCCCCTCCCCTCGGGACACTCTCCCCTCCCCTCGGGACACTCTCCCCTCCCCTCCCCCCGGGACACTCTCCCCTCCCCTCGGGACACTCTCCCCTTCCCTCCCCCCGGGACACTCTCCCCTCCCCTCGGGACACTCTCCCCTCCCCTCTCCTCAGGACACACTCCCCTACCCGCGGAGACACTCTCCCCTCCACCGGGACACTCTCCCCTCCCCCCGAGACACACTCCCCTACCCCGAGACACTCTCCCCTCCCCCGAGACACTCTCCCTCCCCCCGTGACACTCTCCACTCCCCCGAGACACTCTCCCCTCCCCCCGAGACACTCTCCCCTCCCCCCGAGACACTCTTCCCTCCCACCGAGACACTCTCCACTCCCCCGAGACATTCTCTCCTCCCCCTGAGACACTCTCCCCTCCCCCGAGACACTCTCCCTCCCCCCGTGACACTCTCCCCTCCCCCCGTGACACTCTCCCCTCCCCCCGGGACACTCTCCCCTCTCCCCGGGACACTCACGCCACACCTCGGGACACTCTCCCCTCCCCTCCCCCCGGGACACTCGCCCCTCTCCCCGGGACACTCTCCCCTCCCCCTGGGACACTCTCCCCTCCCCTCTCCTCGGGACACTCTCCCCTCCCCCCCGAGACACACTCCCCTCCCCTCGGGACACTCTCCCCTCCACCCGAGACAGTCTCCCCTCCCCCCGTGACACTCTCCCCTCCCCCCGGGACACTCTCCCCTCTCCCCGGGACACTCACGCCACACCTCGGGACACTCTCCCCTCCCCTCCCCCTGGGAAACTCTCCACTCCCCTCGGGACACTCTCCCCTCCCCTCCCCCCGGGACACTCTCCCCTCCCCTCGGGACACTCTCCCCTCACCTCTCCTCGGGACACGCTCCCCTACCCGCGGAGACACTCTCCCCTCCCCCGGGACACTCTCCCCTCCCCCCGAGACACACTCCCCTCCCCCCGAGACACTCTCCCCTCCCCCCGAGACGCTCTTCCCTCCCCCCAAGACACTCTCCACTCCCACCGAGACACTCTCCCTCCCACCGTGACACTCTCCCCTCCCCTCCCCCTGGGAAACTCTCCACTCCCCTCGGGACACTCTCCCCTTCCCTTCCCCCCGGGACACTCTCCCCTCCCCTCGGGACACTCTCCCCTCCCCTCGGGACACTCTCCCCTCCCCTCTCCTCGGGACACACTTCCCTACCAGCGGAGACACTCTCCCCTCCGCCGGGACACTCTTCCCTCCCACCGAGACACTCTCCCCTCCCCCCGTGACACTCTCCCCTCCCCCCGGGACACTCTCCCCTCTCCCCGGGACACTCACGCCACACCTCGGGACACTCTCCCCTCCCCTCCCCCCGGGACACTCTCCCCTCCCCTCGGGACACTCTCCCCTCCCCTCTCCTCGGGACACACTCCCCTACCCGCGGAGACACTCTCCCCTCCCCCGGGACACTCTCCCCTCCCCCCGAGACACACTCCCCTAACCCGGAAACACTCTCCCCTCCCCCGAGACACTCTCCCTCCCCCCGTGACACTCTCCACTCCCCCGAGACACTCTCCCCTCCCCCGAGACACTCTCCCTCCCCCCGTGACACTCTCCACTCCCCCGAGACACTCTCCACTCCCCCGAGACACTCTCCCCTCCCCCCGAGACACTCTCCACTCCCACCGAGACACTCTCCCCTCCCCCGAGACATTCTCTCCTCCCCCTGAGACACTCTCCCCTCCCCCGAGACACTCTCCCTCCCCCCGTGACACTCTCCCCTCCCCCCGTGACACTCTCCCCTCCCCCCGGGACACTCTCCCCTCTCCCCGGGACACTCACGCCACACCTCGGGACACTCTCCCCTCCCCTCCCCCCGGGACACTCGCCCCTCTCCCCGGGACACTCTCCCCTCCCCCTGGGACACTCTCCCCTCCCCTCTCCTCGGGACACTCTCCCCTCCCCCCCGAGACACACTCCCCTCCCCTCGGGACACTCTCCCCTCCACCCGAGACAGTCTCCCCTCCTCCCGGGACACTCTCCCCTCCCCCCGTGACACTCTCCCCTCCCCCTGGGACACTCTCCCCTCCCCTCTCCTCGGGACACTCTCCCCTCCCCCCCGAGACACACTCCCCTCCCCTCGGGACACTCTCCCCTCCACCCGAGACAGTCTCCCCTCCTCCCGGGACACTCTCCCCTCCCCCCGTGACACTCTCCCCTCCCCTCGGGACACTCTCCTCTCTCCCCGGGACACTCACGCCACACCTCGGGACACTCTCCCCTCCCCTCCCCCCGGGACATTCTCCCCTCCCCTCGGGACACTCTCCCCTCCCCTCTCCTCGGGACACACTCCCCTACCCGCGGAGACACTCTCCCCTCCCCCCGGGACAGTCTCCCCTCCTCCCGGGACACTCTCCCCTCCCCTCCCCCTGGGAAACTCTCCACTCCCCTCGGGACACTCTCCCCTCCCCTCCCCCCGGGACACTCTCCCCTCCCCTCGGGACACTCTCCCCTCCCCTCTCCTCGGGACACACTCCCCTACCCGCGGAGACACACTCCCCTCCCCCCGGGACAGTCTCCCCTCCTCCCGGGACACTCTCCCCTCCCCTCGGGACACTCTCCCCTCCCCTCTCCTCGGGACACACTCCCCTACCCGCGGAGACACTCTCCCCTCCCCCGGGACTCTCTCCCCTCCCCCCGAGACACACTCCCCTACCCCGAGACACTCTCCCCTCCCCCGAGACACTCTCCCTCCCCCCGTGACACTCTCCACTCCCCCGAGACACTCTCCCCTCCCCCCGAGACACTCTCCCCTCCCCCCGAGACACTCTTCCCTCCCACCGAGACACTCTCCCCTCCCCCCAAGAAACTCTCCACTCCCCCCGAGACACTCTCCCCTCCCCCCGAGACACTCTTCCCTCCCACCGAGACACTCTCCACTCCCCCCAAGACACTCTCCACTCCCACCGAGACACTCTCCACTCCCCCGAGACATTCTCTCCTCCCCCTGAGACACTCTCCCCTCCCCCGAGACACTCTCCCTCCCCCCGTGACACTCTCCCCTCCCCCCGTGACACTCTCCCCTCCCCCCGGGACACTCTCCCCTCTCCCCGGGACACTCACGCCACACCTCGGGACACTCTCCCCTCCCCTCCCCCCGGGACACTCGCCCCTCTCCCCGGGACACTCTCCCCTCCCCCTGGGACACTCTCCCCTCCCCTCTCCTCGGGACACTCTCCCCTCCCCCCCGAGACACACTCCCCTCCCCTCGGGACACTCTCCCCTCCACCCGAGACAGTCTCCCCTCCTTTCGGGACACTCTCCCCTCCCCCCGTGACACTCTCCCCTCCCCCCGGGACACTCTCCCCTCTCCCCGGGACACTCACGCCACACCTCGGGACACTCTCCCCTCCCCTCCCCCCGGGACACTCTCCCCTCCCCTCGGGACACTCTCCCCTCCCCTCTCCTCGGGACACACTTCCCTACCCGCAGAGACACTCTCCCCACCCCCGGGACACTCTCTCCTCCCCCCGAGACACTCTTCCCTCCCAACGAGACACTCTCCCCTCCCCCCGTGACACTCTCCCCTCCCCCCGGGACACTCTCCCCTCTCCCCGGGACACTCACGCCACACCTCGGGACACTCTCCCCTCCCCACCCCCCGGGACACTCTCCCCTCCCCTCGGGACACTCTCCCCTCCCCTCTCCTCGGGACACACTCCCCTACCCGCGGAGACACTCTCCCCTCCCCCGGGACACTCTCCCCTCCCACTGAGACACACTCCCCTACCCCGAAACACTGTCCCCTCCCCCGAGACACTCTCCCTCCCCCCGTGACACTCTCCACTCCCCCGAGACACTCTCCCCTCCCCCCGAGACACTCTCCCCTCCCCCCGAGACACTCTTCCCTCCCACCGAGACACTCTCCACTCCCCCGAGACATTCTCTCCTCCCCCTGAGACACTCTCCCCTCCCCCGAGACACTCTCCCTCCCCCCGGGACACTCTCCCCTCCCCCCGTGACACTCTCCCCTCCCCCCGGGACACTCTCCCCTCTCCCCGGGACACTCACGCCACACCTCGGGACACTCTCCCCTCCCCTCCCCCCGGGACACTCGCCCCTCTCCCCGGGACACTCTCCCCTCCCCCTGGGACACTCTCCCCTCCCCTCTCCTCGGGACACTCTCCACTCCCCCCCGAGACACACTCCACTCCCCTCGGGACACTCTCCCCTCCACCCGAGACTGTCTCCCCTCCTCCCGGGACACTCTCCCCTCCCCCCGTGACACTCTCCCCTCCCCCCGGGACACTCTCCCCTCTCCCCGGGACACTCACGCCACACCTCGGGACACTCTCCCCTCCCCTCCCCCTGGGAAAGTCTCCACTCCCCTCGGGACACTCTCCCCTCCCCTCCCCCCGGGACACTCTCCCCTCCCCTCGGGACACTCTCCCCTCCCCTCTCCTCGGGACACACTCCCCTACCCGCGGAGACACTCTCCCCTCCCCCCGGGACAGTCTCCCCTCCCCCCGGGACACTCTCCCCTCCCACCGTGACACTCTCCCCTACCCCCGGGACAGTCTCCCCTCCTCCCGGGACACTCTCCCCTCCCCTCCCCCTGGGAAACTCTCCACTCCCCTCGGGACACTCTCCACTCCCCTCCCCCCGGGACACTCTCCCCTCCCCTCCCCCCGGGACACTCTCCCCTCCCCTCGGGACACTCTCCCCTCCCCTCGGGACACTCTCCCCTCCCCTCCCCCCGGGACACCCTCCCCTCCCCTCGGGACACTCTCCCCTTCCCTCCCCCCGGGACACTCTCCCCTCCCCTCGGGACACTCTCCCCTCCCCTCTCCTCAGGACACACTCCCCTACCCGCGGAGACACTCTCCCCTCCCCCCGAGACACACTCCCCTACCCCGAGACACTCTCCCCTCCCCCGAGACACTCTCCCCTCCCCTCGGGACACTCTCCCCTCCCCTCCCCCCGGGACACCCTCCCCTCCCCTCGGGACACTCTCCCCTTCCCTCCCCCCGGGACACTCTCCCCTCCCCTCGGGACACTCTCCCCTCCCCTCTCCTCAGGACACACTCCCCTACCCGCGGAGACACTCTCCCCTCCCCCCGAGACACACTCCCCTACCCCGAGACACTCTCCCCTCCCCCGAGACACTCTCCCCTCCCCTCGGGACACTCTCCCCTCCCCTCTCCTCAGGACACACTCCCCTACCCGCGGAGACACTCGCCCCTCTCCCCGGGACACTCTCCCCTCCCCCTGGGGCACTCTCCCCTCCCCTCTCCTCAGGACACACTCCCCTCCCCCCCGAGACACACTCCCCTCCCCTCGGGACACTCTCCCCTCCACCCGAGACAGTCTCCCCTCCCCCCGTGACACTCTCCCCTCCCCCTGGGACACTCTCCCCTCTCCCCGGGACACTCACGCCACACCTCGGGACACTCTCCCCTCCCCTCCCCCTGGGAAACTCTCCACTCCCCTCGGGACACTCTCCCCTCCCCTCCCCCCGGGACACTCTCCCCTCCCCTCGGGACACTCTCCCCTCCCTCTCCTCGGGACACGCTCCCCTACCCGCGGAGACACTCTCCACTCCCCCGGGACACTCTCCCCTCCCCCCGAGACACTCTCCCCTCCCCCGAGACACACTCCCCTCCCGCCGAGACGCTCTTCCCTCCCCCAAGACACTCTCCACTCCCACCGAGACACTCTCCACTCCCCCGAGACATTCTCTCCTCCCCTGAGACACTCTCCCCTCCCCCGAGACACTCTCCCTCCCCCCGTGACACTCTCCCCTCCCCCCGTGACACTCTCCCCTCTCCCCGGGACACTCTCCCCTCTCCCCGTGACACTCTCCCCTCCCCCCGTGACACTCTCCCCTCCCCCCGTGACACTCTCCCCTCCCCCCGTGACACTCTCCCCTCCCCCCGTGACACTCTCCCCTCCCCCCGGGACACTCTCCCCTCTCCCCGGGACACTCACGCCACACCTCGGGAAACTCTCCCCTCCCCTCCCCCCGGGACACTCGCCCCTCTCCCAGGGACACTCTCCCCTCCCCCTGGGACACTCTCCCCTCCCCTCCCCCCGGGACACTCTCCCCTCCCCCCGGGACACTCACGCCACACCTCGGGACACTCTCCCCTCCCCTCCCCCCGGGACACTCGCCCCTCTCCCCGGGACACTCTCCCCTCCCCTGGGACACTCTCCCCTCCCCTCTCCTCGGGACACTCTCCCCTCCCCCCCGAGACACACTCCCCTCCCCTCGGGGCACTCTCCCCTCCACCCGAGACAGTCTCCCCTCCTCCCGGGACACTCTCCCCTCCCCCCGTGACACTCTCCCCTCCCCCCGGGACACTCACCCCTCTCCCCGGGACACTCAGGCCACACCTCGGGACACTCTCCCCTCCCCTCCCCCCGGGACACTCGCCCCTCTCCCCGGGAAACTCTCCACTCCCCTCGGGACACTCTCCCCTCCCCTCTCCCCGGGACACTCACGCCACACCTCGGGACACTCTCCCCTCCCCTCCCCCCGGGACACTCTCCCTCCCCTCGGGACACTCTCCCCTCCCCTCTCCTCGGGACACACTCCCCTACCCGCGGAGACACTCTCCCCTCCCCCCGAGACACACTCCCCTACCCCGAGACACTCTCCCCTCCCCCGAGACACTCTCCCTCCCCCCGTGACACTCTCCACTCCCCCGAGACACTCTCCCCTCCCCCCGAGACTCTCTCCCCTCCCCCGAGACACTCTCCACTCCCACCGAGACACTCTCTCCTCCCCCTGAGACACTCTCCCTCCCCCGTGACACTCTCCACTCCCCCGAGACACTCTCCCCTCCCCCCGAGACACTCTCCCTCCCCCCGTGACACTCTCTCCTCCCCCTGAGACACTCTCCCCTCCCCCGAGACACTCTCCCTCCCCCCGTGACACTCTCCCCTCCCCCCGTGACACTCTCCCCTCCCCCCGGGACACTCTCCCCTCTCCCCGGGACACTCACGCCACACCTCGGGACACTCTCCCCTCCCCTCCCCCCGGGACACTCGCCCCTCTCCCCGGGACACTCTCCCCTCCCCCTGGGACACTCTCCCCTCCCCTCCCCCTGGGAAACTCTCCACTCCCCTCGGGACACTCTCCCCTCCCCTCCCCCCGGGACACTCTCCCCTCCCCTCGGGACACTCTCCCCTCCCCTCTCCTCGGGACACACTTCCCTACCCGCGGAGCCACTCTCCCCTCCCCCGGGACACTCTCTCCTCCCCCCGTGACACTCTACCCTCCCCCCGGGACACTCTCCCCTCTCCCCGGGACACTCACGCCACACCTCGGGACACTCTCCCCTCCCCTCCCCCCGGGACACTCTCCCTCCCCTCGGGACACTCTCCCCTCCCCTCCCCCCGGGACACTCTCCCCTCCCCCGGGACACTCTCCCCTCTCCCCGGGACACTCTCCCCTCTCCCCGGGACACTCACGCCACACCTCGGGATACTCTCCCCTCCCTCCCCTCGGGACACTCTCCCCTCCCCTCTCCTCGCGACACACTCCCCTACCCGCGGAGACACTCTCCCCTCCCCCGGGACACTCTCTCCTCCCCCCGAGACACTCTTCCCTCCACGAGACACTCTCCCCTCCCCCCGTGACACTCTCCCCTCCCCCCGGGACACTCTCCCCTCTCCCCGGGTCACTCACGCCACACCTCGGGACACTCTCCCCTCCCCTCCCCCTGGGACACTCTCCCCTCCCCTCGGGACACTCTCCCCTCCCCTCCCCCGGACACTCTCCCCTCCCCTCGGGACACTCTCCTCTCCCCTCTCCTCGGGACACTCTCCCATACCCGCGGAGACACTCTCCCCTCCCCCCGGGACAGTCTCCCCTCCTCCCGGGACACTCTCCCCTCCCCTCCCCCTGGGAAACTCTCCACTCCCCTCGGGACACTCTCCCCTCCCATCCCCCCGGGACACTCTCCCCTCCCCTCGGGACACTCTCCCCTCCCCTCTCCTCGGGACACACTCCCCTACCCACGGAGACACTCTCCCCTCCCCCGGGACACTCTCCCCTCCCCCCGAGACACACTCCCCTACCCCGAGACACTCTCCCCTCCCCCCGAGACACTCTTCCCTCCCACCGAGACACTCTCCGCTCCCACCGAGACACTCTCCCCTCCCCCGAGACACTCTCCCTCCCCCCGTGACACTCTCCCCTCCCCCCAAGACACTCTCCCCTCCCCCCGAGACACTCTCCCTCCCCCCGTGACACTCTTCCCTCCCCCCGTGACACTCTCCCCTCCCCCCGTGACACTCTCCCCTCTCCGCGGGACACTCACGCCACACCTCGGGACACTCTCCCCTCCCCTCCCCCCGGGACACTCGCCCCTCTCCCCGGGACACTCTCCCCTCCCCCTGGGACACTCTCCCCTCCCCTCTCCTCGGCACACTCTCCCCTCCCCCCCGAGACACACTCCCCTCCCCTCGGGACACTCTCCCCTCCACCCGGGACACTCTCCCCTCCCCCCGTGACACTCTCCCCCCCCGCCCGGGACACTCTCCCCTCTCCCCGGGACACTCACGCCACACCTCGGGACACTCTCCCCTCCCCTCCCCCTGGGAAACTCTCCACTCCCCTCGGGACACACTCCCCTCCCCTCCCCCCGGGACACTCTCTCCTCCCCCCGAGACACACTCCCCTCCCCCGAGACACTCTCCCTCCCCCCGTGACACTCTCCCCTCCCCCCGTGACACTCTCCCCTCCCCCCGGGACACTCTCCCCTCCCCCCGTGACACTCTCCCCTCCCCCCGGGACACTCGCCCCTCTCCCCGGGACACTCTCCCCTCCCCCTGGGACACTCTCCCCTCCCCTCTCCTCGGGACACTCTCCCCTCCCCCCCGAGACACACTCCACTCCCCTCGGGACACTCTCCCCTCCACCCGAGACTGTCTCCCCTCCTCCCGGGACACTCTCCCCTCCCCCCGTGACACTCTCCCCTCCCCCCGGGACACTCTCCCCTCTCCCCGGGACACTCACGCCACACCTCGGGACACTCTCCCCTCCCCTCCCCCTGGGAAAGTCTCCACTCCCCTCGGGACACTCTCCCCTCCCCTCCCCCCGGGACACTCTCCCCTCCCCTCGGGACACTCTCCCCTCCCCTCTCCTCGGGACACACTCCCCGACCCGCGGAGACACTCTCCCCTCCCCCCGGGACAGTCTCCCCTCCCCCCGGGACACTCTCCCCTCCCACCGTGACACTCTCCCCTACCCCCGGGACAGTCTCCCCTCCCCTCCCCCTGGGAAACTCTCCACTCCCCTCGGGACACTCTCCCCTCCCCTCCCCCTGGGAAACTCTCCACTCCCCTCGGGACACTCTCCACTCCCCTCCCCCCGGGACACTCTCCCCTCCCCTCCCCCCGGGACACTCTCCCCTCCCCTCGGGACACTCTCCCCTCCCCTCGGGACACTCTCCCCTCCCCTCCCCCCGGGACACCCTCCCCTCCCCTCGGGACACTCTCCCCTTCCCTCCCCCCGGGACACTCTCCCCTCCCCTCGGGACACTCTCCCCTCCCCTCTCCTCAGGACACACTCCCCTACCCGCGGAGACACTCTCCCCTCCCCCCGAGACACACTCCCCTACCCCGAGACACTCTCCCCTCCCCCGAGACACTCTCCCCTCCCCTCGGGACACTCTCCCCTCCCCTCCCCCCGGGACACCCTCCCCTCCCCTCGGGACACTCTCCCCTTCCCACCCCCCGGGACACTCTCCCCTCCCCTCGGGACACTCTCCCCTCCCCTCTCCTCAGGACACACTCCCCTACCCGCGGAGACACTCGCCCCTCTCCCCGGGACACTCTCCCCTCCCCCTGGGGCACTCTCCCCTCCCCTCTCCTCGGGACACTCTCCCCTCCCCCCCGAGACACACTCCCCTCCCCTCGGGACACTCTCCCCTCCACCCGAGACAGTCTCCCCTCCCCCCGTGACACTCTCCCCTCCCCCTGGGACACTCTCCCCTCTCCCCGGGACACTCACGCCACACCTCGGGACACTCTCCCCTCCCCTCCCCCTGGGAAACTCTCCACTCCCCTCGGGACACTCTCCCCTCCCCTCCCCCCGGGACACTCTCCCCTCCCCTCGGGACACTCTCCCCTCCCCTCTCCTCGGGACACGCTCCCCTACCCGCGGAGACACTCTCCGATCCCCCGGGACACTCTCCCCTCCCCCCGAGACACACTCCCCTCCCCCCGAGACACCTCTCCCCTCCCCCCGAGACACACTCCCCTCCCGCCGAGACGCTCTTCCCTCCCCCCAAGACACTCTCCACTCCCCCGAGACACTCTCCACTCCCCCGAGACAGTCTCCCCTCCCCCGAGACACTCTCCCTCCCCCCGTGACACTCTCCCCTCCCCCCGTGACACTCTCCCCTCCCCCCGGGACACTCTCCCCTCCCCCCGTGACACTCTCCCCTCCCCCCGGGACACTCTCCCCTCTCCCCGGGACACTCTCCCCTCCCCTCCCCCCGGGACACTCTCCCCTCCCCCCGTGACACTCTCCCCTCCCCCCGGGACACTCTCCCCTCTCCCCGGGACACTCACGCCACACCTCGGGAAACTCTCCCCTCCCCTCCCCCCGGGACACTCGCCCCTCTCCCCGGGACACTCTCCCCTCCCCCTGGGACACTCTCCCCTCCCCTCTCCTCGGGACACTCTCCCCTCCCCCCCGAGACACACTCCCCTCCCCTCGGGGCACTCTCCCCTCCACCCGAGACAGTCTCCCCTCCTCCCGGGACACTCTCCCCTCCCCCCGTGACACTCTCCCCTCCCCCCGGGACACTCACCCCTCTCCCCGGGACACTCAGGCCACACCTCGGGACACTCTTCCCTCCCCTCCCCCTGGGAAACTCTCCACTCCCCTCGGGACACTCTCCCCTCCCCTCTCCCCGGGACACTCACGCCACACCTCGGGACACTCTCCCCTCCCCTCCCCCCGGGACACTCTCCCCTCCCCTCGGGACACTCTCCCCTCCCCTCTCCTCGGGACACACTCCCCTACCCGCGGAGACACTCTCCCCTCCCCCCGAGACACTCTCCCCTCCCCCGAGACACTCTCCCTCCCCCCGTGACACTCTCCACTCCCCCGAGACACTCTCCCCTCCCCCCGAGACTCTCTCCCCTCCCCCCGAGACACTCTCCACTCCCCCGAGACATTCTCTCCTCCCCCTGAGACACTCTCCCCTCCCCCGAGACACTCTCCCTCCCCCCGTGACACTCTCCCCTCCCCCCGTGACACTCTCCCCTCCCCCCGGGACACTCTCCCCTCTCCCCGGGACACTCACGCCACACCTCGGGACACTCTCCCCTCCCCTCCCCCCGGGACACTCGCCCCTCTCCCCGGGACACTCTCCCCTCCCCCTGGGACACTCTCCCCTCCCCTCCCCCTGGGAAACTCTCCACTCCCCTCGGGACACTCTCCCCTCCCCTCCCCCCGGGACACTCTCCCCTCCCCTCGGGACACTCTCCCCTCCCCTCTCCTCGGGACACACTTCCCTACCCGCGGAGCCACTCTCCCCTCCCCCGGGACACTCTCTCCTCCCCCCGAAACACACTCCCCTACCCCGAGACACTCTCCCCTCCCCCCGTGACACTCTACCCTCCCCCCGGGACACTCTCCCCTCTCCCCGGGACACTCACGCCACACCTCGGGACACTCTCCCCTCCCCTCCCCCCGGGACACTCTCCCCTCCCCTCGGGACACTCTCCCCTCCCCTCGCCCCGGGACACTCTCCCCTCCCCCGGGACACTCTCCCCTCTCCCCGGGACACTCTCCCCTCTCCCCGGGACACTCACGCCACACCTCGGGACACTCTCCCCTCCCCTCCCCTCGGGACACTCTCCCCTCCCCTCTCCTCGCGACACACTCCCCTACCCGCGGAGACACTCTCCCCTCCCCCGGGACACTCTCCCCTCCCCCCGTGACACTCTCCCCTCCCCCCGGGACACTCTCCCCTCTCCCCGGGTCACTCACGCCACACCTCGGGACACTCTCCCCTCCCCTCCCCCCGGGACACTCTCCTCTCCCCTCTCCTCGGGACACTCTCCCATACCCGCGGAGACACTCTCCCCTCCTCCCGGGACACTCTCCCCTCCCCTCCCCCTGGGAAACTCTCCACTCCCCTCGGGACACTCTCCCCTCCCCTCGGGACACTCTCCCCTCCCCTCTCCTCGGGACACACTCCCCTACCCACGGAGACACTCTCCCCTCCCCCGGGACACTCTCCCCTCCCCCCGAGACACACTCCCCTACCCCGAGACACTCTCCCCTCCCCCCGAGACACTCTTCCCTCCCACCGAGACACTCTCCGCTCCCCCCAAGACACTCTCCACTCCCACCGAGACACTCTCCCCTCCCCCGAGACACTCTCCCTCCCCCCGTGACACTCTCCCCTCCCCCCGTGACACTCTCCCCTCTCCGCGGGACACTCACGCCACACCTCGGGACACTCTCCCCTCCCCTCCCCCCGGGACACTCGCCCCTCTCCCCGGGACACTCTCCCCTCCCCCTGGGACACTCTCCCCTCCCCTCTCCTCGGCACACTCTCCCCTCCCCCCCGAGACACACTCCCCTCCCCTCGGGACACTCTCCCCTCCACCCGGGACACTCTCCCCTCCCCCCGGGACACTCTCCCCTCTCCCCGGGACACTCACGCCACACCTCGGGACACTCTCCCCTCCCCTCCCCCTGGGAAACTCTCCACTCCCCTCGGGACACACTCCCCTCCCCTCCCCCCGGGACACTCTCTCCTCCCCCCGAGACACACTCCCCTCCCCCGAGACTCTCTCCCCTCCCCCCGAGACACACTCCCCTCCCCCGAGACTCTCTCCCCTCCCCCCGGGACACTCTCCCCTCCCCTCGGGACACTCTCCCCTCCCCTCCCCCCGGGACACTCTCCCCTCCCCTCGGGACACTCTCCCCTCCCCTCCCCCCGGGACACACTCCCCTCCCCTCGGGACACTCTCCCCTCCCCTCCCCCCGGGACACTCTCCCCTCTCCCCGGGACACTCACGCCACACCTCGGGACTCTCTCCCCTCCCCTCCCCTCGGGACACTCTCCCCTCCCCTCTCCTCGGGACACACTCCCCTCTCCCCGGGACACTCACGCCACACCTCGGGACACTCTCCCCTCCACTCCCACCGAGACATTCTCCTCTCCCCCGAGACATTCTCTCCTCCCCCTGAGACACTCTCCCCTCCCCCGAGAAACTCTCCCTCCCCCCGTGACACTCTCCCTCCCCCCGTGACACTCTCCCCTCCCCCCGTGACACTCTCCCCTCCCCCCGGGACACTCTCCCCTCTCCCCGGGACACTCACGCCACACCTCGGGACACTCTCCCCTCCCCTCCCCCCGGGACACTCGCCCCTCTCCCCGGGACACTCTCCCCTCCCCCTGGGACACTCTCCCCTCCCCTCTCCTCGGGACACTCTCCCCTCCCCCCCGAGACACACTCCCCTCCCCTCGGGACACTCTCCCCTCCACCCGAGACAGTCTCCCCTCCTCCCGGGACACTCTCCCCTCCCCCCGTGACACTCTCCCCCCCCCCCGGGACACTCTCCCCTCTCCCCGAGACACTCACGCCACACCTCGGGACACTCTCCCCTCCCCTCCCCCTGGGAAACTCCCACTCCCCTTGGGACACTCTCCCCTCCCCTCCCCCCGGGACACTCTCCCCTCCCCTCGGGACACTCTCCCCTCCCCTCTCCTCGGGACACACTCCCCTACCCGCGGAGACACTCTCCCCTCCCCCCGGGACAGTCTCCCCTCCTCCCGGGACACTCTCCCCTCCCCTCGGGACACTCTCCCCTCCCCTCTCCTCGGGACACACTCCCCTACCCGCGGAGACACTCTCCCCTCCCCCCGGGGCAGTCTCCCCTCCTCCCGGGACACTCTCCCCTTCCCTCCCCCTGGGAAACTCTCCACTCCCCTCGGGACACTCTCCCCTCCCCTCCCCCCGGGACACTCTCCCCTCCCCCCGGGACACTCTCCCCTCCCCCCGAGACACACTCCCCTACCCCGAGACACTCTCCCCTCCCCCGAGACACTCTCCCTACCCCCGTGACACTCTCCACTCCCCCGAGACACTCTCCCCTCCCCCCGAGACACTCTCCCCTCCCCCCGAGACACTCTTCCCTCCCACCGAGACACTCTCCCCTCCCCCCAAGACACTCTCCACTCCCACCGAGACACTCTCCCCTCCCCCCGAGACACTCTTCCCTCCCACCGAGACACTCTACCCTCCCCCGAGACACTCTCCCTCCCCCCGTGACACTCTCCCCTCCCCCCGGGACACTCTCCCCTCCCCCCGTGACACTCTCCCCTCCCCCCGGGACACTCTCCCCTCCCCCCGGGACACTCTCCCCTCCCCCCGTGACACTCTCCCCTCCCCTCGGGACACTCTCCCCTCCCCTCCCCCCGGGACACTCTCCCCTCTCCCCGGGACACTCACGCAACACCTCGGGACACTCTCCCCTCCCCTCCCCCCGGGACACTCGCCCCTCTCCCCGGGACACTCTCCCCGCCCCCTGGGACACTCTCCCCTCCCCTCTCCTCGGGACACTCTCCCCTCCCCCCCGAGACACACTCCCCTCCCCTCGGGACACTCTCCCCTCCACCCGAGACAGTCTCCCCTCCTCCCGGGACACTCTCCCCTCCCCCCATGACACTCTCCCCTCTCCCCGGGACACTCTCCCCTCCCCTCGGGACACTCTCCCCTCCCCTCTCCTCGGGACACACTTCCCTACCCGCGGAGCCACTCTCCCCTCCCCCGGGACACTCTCTCCTCCCCCCGAAACACACTCCCCTACCCCGAGACACTCTCCCCCCCCCCGTGACACTCTACCCTCCCCCCGGGACACTCTCCCCTCTCCCCGGGACACTCACGCCACACCTCGGGACACTCTCCCCTCCCCTCCCCCCGGGACACTCTCCCCTCCCCTCGGGACACTCTCCCCTCCCCTCCCCCCGGGACACTCTCCCCTCCCCCGGGACACTCTCCCCTCTCCCCGGGACACTCTCCCCTCTCCCCGGGACACTCACGCCACACCTCGGGACACTCTCCCCTCCCCTCCCCTCGGGACACTCTCCCCTCCCCTCTCCTCGCGACACACTCCCCTACCCGCGGAGACACTCTCCCCTCCCCCGGGACACTCTCCCCTCCCCCCGTGACACTCTCCCCTCCCCCCGGGGCACTCTCCCCTCTCCCCGGGTCACTCACGCCACACCTCGGGACACTCTCCCCTCCCCTCCCCCCGGGACACTCTCCCTCCCCTCGGGACACTCTCCCCTCCCCTCGGGACACTCTCCCCTCCCCTCCCCCCGGGACACCCTCCCCTCCCCTCGGGACACTCTCCCTTCCCTCCCCCCGGGACACTCTCCCCTCCCTCGGGACACTCTCCCCTCCCCTCTCCTCAGACACACTCCCCTACCCGCGGAGACACTCTCCCCTCCCCCCGAGACACACTCCCTACCCCGAGACACTCTCCCCTCCCCCGAGACACTCTCCCCTCCCCTCGGGACACTCTCCCCTCCCCTCCCCCCGGGACACCCTCCCTCCCCTCGGGACACTCTCCCCTTCCCACCCCCCGGGACACTCTCCCCTCCCCTCGGGACACTCTCCCCTCCCCTCTCCTCAGGACACACTCCCCTACCCGCGGAGACACTCGCCCCTCTCCCCGGGACACTCTCCCCTCCCCCTGGGGCACTCTCCCCTCCCCTCTCCTCGGGACACTCTCCCCTCCCCCCCGAGACACACTCCCCTCCCCTCGGGACCCTCTCCCCTCCACCCGAGACAGTCTCCCCTCCCCCCGTGACACTCTCCCCTCCCCCTGGGACACTCTCCCCTCTCCCCGGGACACTCACGCCACACCTCGGGACACTCTCCTCCCCTCCCCCTGGAAACTCTCCACTCCCCTCGGGACACTCTCCCCTCCCCTCCCCCCGGGACACTCCCCCTCCCCTCGGGACACTCTCCCCTCCCCTCTCCTCGGGACACGCTCCCCTACCCGCGGAGACACTCTCCGATCCCCGGGACACTCTCCCTCCCCCCGAGACACACTCCCCTCCCCCGAGACACTCTCCCCTCCCCCCGAGACACACTCCCCTCCCGCCGAGACGCTCTTCCCTCCCCCCAAGACACTCTCCACTCCCCCGAGACACTCTCCACTCCCCCGAGACAGTCTCCCTCCCCCGAGACACTCTCCCTCCCCCCGTGACACTCTCCCCTCCCCCCGTGACACTCTCCCCTCCCCCCGGACACTCTCCCCTCCCCCCGTGACACTCTCCCCTCCCCCCGGGACACTCTCCCCTCTCCCCGGGACACTCTCCCCTCCCCTCCCCCCGGGACACTCTCCCCTCCCCCGTGACACTCTCCCCTCCCCCCGGGACACTCTCCCCCTCTCCCCGGGACACTCACGCCACACCTCGGGAAACTCTCCCCTCCCCTCCCCCCGGGACACTCGCCCCTCTCCCCGGGACACTCTCCCCTCCCCCTGGGACACTCTCCCCTCCCCTCTCCTCGGGACACTCTCCCCTCCCCCCGAGACACACTCCCCTCCCCTCGGGGCACTCTCCCCTCCACCCGAGACAGTCTCCCCTCCTCCCGGGACACTCTCCCCTCCCCCGTGACACTCTCCCCCTCCCCCCGGGACACTCACCCCTCTCCCGGGACACTCAGGCCACACCTCGGGACACTCTTCCCTCCCCTCCCCCTGGGAAACTCTCCACTCCCCTCGGGACACTCTCCCCTCCCCTCTCCCCGGGACACTCACGCCACACCTCGGGACACTCTCCCCTCCCCTCCCCCCGGACACTCTCCCCTCCCTCGGGACACTCTCCCCTCCCCTCTCCTCGGGACACACTCCCCTACCCGCCGGAGACACTCTCCCCTCCCCCCGAGACACTCCCCCTCCCCCGAGACACTCTCCCTCCCCCCGTGACACTCTCCACTCCCCCGAGACACTCTCCCCTCCCCCGAGACTCTCCTCCCCTCCCCCCGAGACACTCTCCACTCCCCCGAGACATTCTCTCCTCCCCCTGAGACACTCTCCCCTCCCCCGAGACACTCCCCTCCCCCCGTGACACTCTCCCCTCCCCCCGTGACACTCTCCCCTCCCCCCGGGACACTCTCCCCTCTCCCGGGACACTCACGCCACACCTCGGGACACTCTCCCCTCCCCTCCCCCCGGGACACTCGCCCCTCTCCCCGGGACACTCTCCCCTCCCCCTGGGACACTCTCCCCTCCCCTCCCCTGGGAAACTCTCCACTCCCCTCGGGACACTCTCCCCTCCCCCTCCCCCGGGACACTCTCCCCTCCCCTCGGGACACTCTCCCCTCCCCTCTCCTCGGGACACACTTCCCTACCCGCGGAGCCACTCTCCCCTCCCCCGGGACCTCTCTCCTCCCCCCGAAACACACTCCCCTACCCCGAGACACTCTCCCCTCCCCCGTGACACTCTACCCTCCCCCGGGACACTCTCCCCCTCTCCCCGGGACACTCACGCCACACCTCGGGACACTCTCCCCTCCCCTCCCCCCGGGACACTCTCCCCTCCCCCTCGGGACACTCTCCCCTCCCTCGCCCGGGACACTCTCCCTCCCCCGGGACACTCTCCCCTCTCCCCGGGACACTCTCCCCTCTCCCCGGGACACTCACGCCACACCTCGGGACACTCTCCCCTCCCCTCCCTCGGGACACTCTCCCCTCCCCTCTCCTCGCGACACACTCCCCTACCCGCGGAGACACTCTCCCCTCCCCGGGACACTCTCCCCTCCCCCGTGACCTCTCCCCTCCCCCCGGGACACTCTCCCTCTCCCCGGGTCACTCACGCCACCCTCGGGACACTCTCCCCTCCCCTCCCCCGGGACACTCTCCTCTCCCCTCTCCTCGGGACACTCTCCCCATACCCTCGGAGACACTCTCCCCTCCTCCCGGGACACTCTCCCTCCCCTCCCCCTGGGAAACTCTCCACTCCCCTCGGGACACTCTCCCCTTCCCCTCGGGACACTCTCCCTCCCCTCTCCTCGGGACACACTCCCCTACCCACGGAGACACTCTCCCCTCCCCCGGGACACTCTCCCCTCCCCCCGAGACACACTCCCCTACCCGAGACACTCTCCCGCTCCCCCCAAGACACTCTCCACTCCACCGAGACACTCTCCCCCTCCCCCGAGACACTCTCCCTCCCCCCGTGACACTCTCCCCTCCCCCCCCGTGACACTCTCCCCTCTC
>NW_027251394.1:37500-42500 GCF_044704955.1 Pristiophorus japonicus | reverse complement strand
AAAGACTTTGTCAAAATTGTTCCAAGTCTCGCACACCGTTCATTTTGTGACTTTCCAAGTGCTCTTTTCAAAGGTCTCTTTCCTGAGATTGAGCACCTTTCAGCAAAGCATCACTTTTCGGGCGCTTTCAAAGTGTACCCGCTGTCGTAAAAATGTTCTGAAAATCGTGTTCCCGAAAATCTCCGGGCACCCCGCCAACCCCCAAGGACAGAAATGACAAGTGTCAAGTTGGCGGGGCGTCGGGCCACCTGCTGCCGGCCATGAGCATCCAAATCCCCGCAGAAGGGGCATTTTCATTTCTTCATCGGGACTTCCGGCAATTTCCAAGGTTCAACTCATTAACGTTGTTCGCAGACACTTGCCAGAAAATGCAAGTGGCCACTTTGCCGGGCCGACTCGCTTGCCCAAGCGGGAAACCATCAACCGCAGGCCCGGTAAGGCGGCCGAATCTGACCTCATAGACTTCCACACAACGGGACTTTTGACTTTCCCGGCCGCGGGTGGCCTCCACCCGGCCTCAGCCATCAGCCCTGCCTGCCTCCAGCCGCCTTCTGGTTAATGAGTTATCCAGCCTGGCACTTCGGTTGCGCCAGCGAGACCAAGTCTCGGCTTTGGTTAATGATTTGAGCCGAACCGACCTGCCCCCCGCCTCCCCCGGGCTGAACTCGGGCAGGTCTGCCGATTTCCCGACTCCTTTCGGGGCCTAATCGGGTCGCGCGAGCCGCCTGGCGCGACCGGGGACATGCCCCGGCCTCTGCCAGGCCTCGGGCTGCCGTTTTTGAAGCCCGACCAAAAACCCGAAAAATGGACAAAAATGGAAAAAAATTCCCGCCCAAAAAGGGTGAATAGTCGGTTGGGCGGCAGCCCTGGTCGGTCTCTGCAGACCTGGAGGCTCGAGACGTTTGTTTGGAAAACTCACCAAGTCTCGATTCTGCCACCTCCTACCTCTGTGC
Organism: Pristiophorus japonicus; assembly: GCF_044704955.1. Lineage (NCBI taxonomy): Eukaryota > Metazoa > Chordata > Chondrichthyes > Pristiophoridae > Pristiophorus > Pristiophorus japonicus. The sequence goes on along the minus strand of NW_027251394.1, from coordinate 41,547 downwards.
AGATACCCCGCCCAACCCCAAGGACAGAAATGACAAGTGTCAAGTTGGCGGGGCGTCGGGCCACCTGCTGCCGGCCATGAGCATCCAAATCCCCGCAAAAGGGGCATTTTCATTTCTTCATCGGGACTTCCGACAATTGCCGAGGTTCAACTCATTAACGTTGTTCGCAGACACTTGCCAGAAAATGCAAGTGGCCACTTTGCCGGGCCGACTCGCTTGCCCAAGCGGGAAACCATCAACCGCAGGCCCGGTAAGGCGGCCGAATCTGACCTCATAGACTTCCACACAACGGGACTTTTGACTTTCCCGGCCGCGGGTGGCCTCCACCCGGCCTCAGCCATCAGCCCTGCCTGCCTCCAGCCGCCTTCTGGTTAATGAGTTATCCAGCCTGGCACTTCGGTTGCGCCAGCGAGACCAAGTCTCGGCTTTGGTTAATGATTTGAGCCGAACCGACCTGCCCCCCGCCCCCCCCGGGCTGAACTCGGGCAGGTCTGCCGATTTCCCGACTCCTTTCGGGGCCTAATCGGGTCGCGCGAGCCGCCTGGCGCGATCGGGGACCATGCCCCGGCCTCTGCCAGGCCTCGGGCAGCCGCTTTTGAAGCCCGACCAAAAACCCGAAAAATGGGCAAAAAGGGAATAAATTCCCGCCCAAAAAGGGTGAATAGTCGGTTGGGCGGCAGCCCTGGTCGGTCTCTGCAGACCTGGAGGCTCGAGACGTTTGTTTGGAAAACTCACCAAGTCTCGATTCTGCCACCTCCTACCTCTGTGCAGATACCCCGCCAACCCCCAAGGACAGAAATGACAAGTGTCAAGTTGGCGGGGCGTCGGGCCACCTGCTGCCGGCCATGAGCATCCAAATCCCCGCAAAAGGGGCATTTTCATTTCTTCATCGGGACTTCCGGCAATTTCCAAGGTTCAACTCATTAACGTTGTTCGCAGACACTTGCCAGAAAATGCAAGTGGCCACTTTGCCGGGCCGACTCGCTTGCCAAGCGGGAAACCATCAACCGAAGGCCCGGTAAGGCGGCCGAATCTGACCTCATAGACTTCCACACAACGGGACTTTTGACTTTCCCGGCCGCGGGTGGCCTCCACCCGGCCTCAGCCATCAGCCCTGCCTGCCTCCAGCCGCCTTCTGGTTAATGAGTTATCCAGCCTGGCACTTCGGTTGCGCCAGCGAGACCAAGTCTCGGCTTTGGTTAATGATTTGAGCCGAACCGACCTGCCCCCCGCCCCCGCGGGCTGAAGTCGGGCAGGTCTGCCGATTTCCCGACTCCTTTCGGGGCCTAATCGGGTCGCGCGTGCCGCCTGGCGCGATCGGGGCCCATGCCCCGGCCTCTGCCAGGCCTCGGGCAGCCGCTTTTGAAGCCCGACCAAAAACCCGAAAAATGGGCAAAAAGGGAATAAATTCCCGCCCAAAAAGGGTGAATAGTCGGTTGGGCGGCAGCCCTGGTCGGTCTCTGCAGACCTGGAGGCTCGAGACGTTTGTTTGGAAAACTCACCAAGTCTCGATTCTGCCACCTCCTACCTCTGTGCAGATACCCCGCCAACCCCCAAGGACAGAAATGACAAGTGTCAAGTTGGCGGGGCGTCGGGCCACCTGCTGCCGGCCATGAGCATCCAAATCCCCGCAAAAGGGGCATTTTCATTTCTTCATCGGGACTTCCGGCAATTTCCAAGGTTCAACTCATTAACGTGTTCGCAGACACTTGCCAGAAAATGCAAGTGGCCACTTTGCCGGGCCGACTCGCTTGCCCAAGCGGGAAACCATCAACCGAAGGCCCGGTAAGGCGGCCGAATCTGACCTCATAGACTTCCACACAACGGGACTTTTGACTTTCCCGGCCGCGGGTGGCCTCCACCCGGCCTCAGCCATCAGCCCTGCCTGCCTCCAGCCGCCTTCTGGTTAATGAGTTATCCAGCCTGGCACTTCGGTTGCGCCAGCGAGACCAAGTCTCGGCTTTGGTTATTGATTTGAGCCGAACCGACCTGCCCCCCGCCCCCGCGGGCTGAAGTCGGGCAGGTCTGCCGATTTCCCGACTCCTTTCGGGGCCTAATCGGGTCGCGCGTGCCGCCTGGCGCGATCGGGGCCCATGCCCCGGCCTCTGCCAGGCCTCGGGCAGCCGCTTTTGAAGCCCGACCAAAAACCCGAAAAATGGGCAAAAAGGGAATAAATTCCCGCCCAAAAAGGGTGAATAGTCGGTTGGGCGGCAGCCCTGGTCGGTCTCTGCAGACCTGGAGGCTCGAGACGTTTGTTTGGAAAACTCACCAAGTCTCGATTCTGCCACCTCCTACCTCTGTGCAGATACCCCGCCAACCCCCAAGGACAGAAATGACAAGTGTCAAGTTGGCGGGGCGTCGGGCCACCTGCTGCCGGCCATGAGCATCCAAATCCCCGCAAAAGGGGCATTTTCATTTCTTCATCGGGACTTCCGACAATTGCCGAGGTTCAACTCATTAACGTTGTTCGCAGACACTTGCCAGAAAATGCAAGTGGCCACTTTGCCGGGCCGACTCGCTTGCCCAAGCGGGAAACCATCAACCGCAGGCCCGGTAAGGCGGCCGAATCTGACCTCATAGACTTCCACACAACGGGACTTTTGACTTTCCCGGCCGCGGGTGGCCTCCACCCGGCCTCAGCCATCAGCCCTGCCTGCCTCCAGCCGCCTCCGCCTTCTGGTTAATGAGTTATCCAGCCTGGCACTTCGGTTGCGCCAGCGAGACCAAGTCTCGGCTTTGGTTAATGATTTGAGCCGAACCGACCTGCCCCCCGCCTCCCCCGGGCTGAACTCGGGCAGGTCTGCCGATTTCCCGACTCCTTTCGGGGCCTAATCGGGTCGCGCGAGCCGCCTGGCGCGACCGGGGACATGCCCCGGCCTCTGCCAGGCCTCGGGCTGCCGTTTTTGAAGCCCGACCAAAAACCCGAAAAATGGACAAAAATGGAAAAAATTCCCGCCCAAAAAGGGTGAATAGTCGGTTGGGCGGCAGCCCTGGTCGGTCTCTGCAGACCTGGAGGCTCGAGACGTGACTTTGGAAAACTCACCAATTCTCGATCAGCCACCTCCTACCTCTGTGCAGGTACCCCGCCAACCCCCAAGGACAGAAATGACAAGTGTCAAGTTGGCGGGACGGATTTGACTTCGGTCGCCGAGCCCTGGAACTAATTTCCCGCAAACGGCTTCGGATTTAGCTCCATCCAGACTTCCGGGACGAAACTTGACAGGCCGTATCTCCGCACTCCCGGAGCGCAGCCGCACCGTTCCGGCACCCATCGACGCGGCTGGCCGAGCCCGAGCGAACGCACCCCACGGCGGACGGCTAGGCCTTTCCGATTTTTTCACCCTTTTTCCCGAAAAGATTCCAACTGGCAGGGACATTCGCCCGACGGCTTAAAGACATGCCCTTCTGCCACACTAACGTCCCCGCCTTCGTTTGGCTATGTTGGCTTCGTCATTTCCGTCTTTTATTAAAGATACCATCTTAACACGCCGGTTAACCATTTGCCAGAGTTTTCGGTTAATGGTTTGCCACCTTCAACCCATTTGGTTAACCATTTGCCGCCGACAATTTTCAGTTCATCAGTTGCCACATTCAGACTTTCTTCTCCGGTTGCATTTCGCGGACTTCCAGCGCGCTCGGCTTCGGGTCGGCCCGCAGGAATGTGGTAGCGTTCGATGCCGCTTGCCTTCCTCTTCCCCGCGCCGCGCACCCGACGAGCACAGCTGGCCGACCAGCGGAGATAGCCGTCGGAAAGCGGTCTCCAGCCAACGGCTGCACCTCCGCCGGCCAAAGAGCCGGCCGCACGCCGTCGCTGGCCTCCGGTGCGACCCGTCCGGCCGCAGCGGACGCTCTTTACCCGCGCCAGTTGCCACGTTGCGTCGTCATGTTACTGCCCAAAGACTGCAGCGGATGCCGGTTGCCCGGCGGGCCAAGCGGCCTAGCGACGCCGTGCCTCGTCCATGCGGGAGCGGGCTGACACCGCCGCCTGCGGCGCCGCCGCCGCTTTCCAACGAGGTATGGCCGACAGCGGTCCGACACGGGACGGCG
>NW_027251394.1:22500-27500 GCF_044704955.1 Pristiophorus japonicus | reverse complement strand
CGCATTGCGGGGCAGAACGGGAGGAACGCCGGAGTCGGTAACACACCAGCCGGAGCTGGCCCCACTCCGAGCCCTCCCACGTCGGACACGAGTCGCCAAATCGATCGGTGGATACCGAGCACACAACACGCAGGGGAACTTGGTGAAAGAACTGCGCGTGTGCTTAACTACTCAGTAAAACAGATTTCCCTCACTCAGGGGCTTGCATCTGTGACAGACAGCGTCCTTTGTTGCGCAAAGACGGAGGGCCGTTGGAAACTAGTCTGTCCTGAGAGCCGGGCACGGGTACAAGCGGGGCTGCTGGCTCCCAGAGTACGATTTCAGCAAAACACCAAAGAGTTTGAAAAGTACAACAAAAGACTTTGTCAAAATTGTTCCAAGTCTCGCACACCGTTCATTTTGTGACTTTCCAAGTGCTCTTTTCAAAGGTCTCTTTCCTGAGATTGAGCACCTTTCAGCAAAGCATCACTTTTCGGGCGCTTTCAAAGTGTACCCGCTGTCGTAAAAATGTTCTGAAAATCGTGTTCCCGAAAATCTCCGGGCACCCCGCCAACCCCCAAGGACAGAAATGACAAGTGTCAAGTTGGCGGGGCGTCGGGCCACCTGCTGCCGGCCATGAGCATCCAAATCCCCGCAGAAGGGGCATTTTCATTTCTTCATCGGGACTTCCGGCAATTTCCAAGGTTCAACTCATTAACGTTGTTCGCAGACACTTGCCAGAAAATGCAAGTGGCCACTTTGCCGGGCCGACTCGCTTGCCCAAGCGGGAAACCATCAACCGCAGGCCCGGTAAGGCGGCCGAATCTGACCTCATAGACTTCCACACAACGGGACTTTTGACTTTCCGGCCGCGGGTGGCCTCCACCCGGCCTCAGCCATCAGCCCTGCCTGCCTCCAGCCGCCTTCTGGTTAATGAGTTATCCAGCTGGCACTTCGGTTGCGCCAGCGAGACCAAGTCTCGGCTTTGGTTAATGATTTGAGCCGAACCGACCTGCCCCCCGCCACCGCGGGCTGAACTCGGGCAGGTCTGCCGATTTCCCGACTCCTTTCGGGGCCTAATCGGGTCGCGCGAGCCGCCCTGGCGCGATCGGGGCCCATGCCCCGGCCTCTGCCAGGCCTCGGGCAGCCGCTTTTGAAGCCCGACCAAAAACCGAAAAATGGGCAAAAAAGGGAATAAATTCCCGCCCAAAAAGGGTGAATAGTCGGTTGGGCGGCAGCCCTGGTCGGTCTCTGCAGACCTGGAGGCTCGAGACGTTTGTTTGGAAAACTCACCAAGTCTCGATTCTGCCACCTCCTACCTCTGTGCAGATACCCCGCCAACCCCCAAGGACAGAAATGACAAGTGTCAAGTTGGCGGGGCGTCGGGCCACCTGCTGCCGGCCATGAGCATCCAAATCCCCGCAAAAGGGGCATTTTCATTTCTTCATCGGGACTTCCGGCAATTTCCGAGGTTCAACTCATTAACGTTGTTCGCAGACACTTGCCAGAAAATGCAAGTGGCCACTTTGCCGGGCCGACTCGCTTGCCCAAGCGGGAAACCATCAACCGAAGGCCCGGTAAGGCGGCCGAATCTGACCTCATAGACTTCCACACAACGGGACTTTTGACTTTCCCGGCCGCGGGTGGCCTCCACCCGGCCTCAGCCATCAGCCCTGCCTGCCTCCAGCCGCCTTCTGGTTAATGAGTTATCCAGCCCTGGCACTTCGTTGCGCCAGCGAGACCAAGTCTCGGCTTTGGTTAATGATTTGAGCCGAACCGACCTGCCCCCCGCCCCCCCCGGGCTGAACTCGGGCAGGTCTGCCGATTTCCCGACTCCTTTCGGGGCCTAATCGGGTCGCGCGAGCCGCCTGGCGCGATCGGGGACCATGCCCCGGCCTCTGCCAGGCCTCCGGGCAGCCGCTTTTGAAGCCCGACCAAAACCCGAAAAATGGGCAAAAAGGGAATAAATTTCCCGCCCAAAAAGGGTGAATAGTCGGTTGGGCGGCAGCCCTGGTCGGTCTCTGCAGACCTGGAGGCTCGAGACGTTTGTTTGGAAAACTCACCAAGTCTCGATTCTGCCACCTCCTACCTCTGTGCAGATACCCGCCAACCCCCAAGGACAGAAATGACAAGTGTCAAGTTGGCGGGGCGTCGGGCCACCTGCTGCCGGCCATGAGCATCCAAATCCCCGCAAAAGGGGCATTTTCATTTCTTCATCGGGACTTCCCGGCAATTTCCAAGGTTCAACTCTTAACGTTGTTCGCAGACACTTGCCAGAAAATGCAAGTGGCCACTTTGCCGGGCCGACTCGCTTGCCCAAGCGGGAAACCATCAACCGAAGGCCCGGTAAGGCGGCCGAATCTGACCTCATAGACTTCCACACAACGGGACTTTTGACTTTCCCGGCCGCGGGTGGCCTCCACCCGGCCTCAGCCATCAGCCCTGCCTGCCTCCAGCCGCCTTCTGGTTAATGAGTTATCCAGCCTGGCACTTCGGTTGCGCCAGCGAGACCAAGTCTCGGCTTTGGTTAATGATTTGAGCCGAACCGACCTGCCCCCCGCCACCGCGGGCTGAACTCGGCAAGGTCTGCCGATTTCCCGACTCCTTTCGGGGCCTAATCGGGTCGCGCGAGCCGCCTGGCGCGATCGGGGCCCATGCCCCGGCCTCTGCCAGGCCTCGGGCAGCCGCTTTTGAAGCCCGACCAAAAACCCGAAAAATGGGCAAAAAGGGAATAAATTCCCGCCCAAAAAGGGTGAATAGTCGGTTGGGCGGCAGCCCTGGTCGGTCTCTGCAGACCTGGAGGCTCGAGACGTTTGTTTGGAAAACTCACCAAGTCTCGATTCTGCCACCTCCTACCTCTGTGCAGATACCCCGCCAACCCCCAAGGACAGAAATGACAAGTGTCAAGTTGGCGGGGCGTCGGGCCACCTGCTGCCGGCCATGAGCATCCAAATCCCCGCAAAAGGGGCATTTTCATTTCTTCATCGGGACTTCCGGCAATTTCCAAGGTTCAACTCATTAACGTTGTTCGCAGACACTTGCCAGAAAATGCAAGTGGCCACTTTGCCGGGCCGACTCGCTTGCCCAAGCGGGAAACCATCAACCGAAGGCCCGGTAAGGCGGCCGAATCTGACCTCATAGACTTCCACACAACGGGACTTTTGACTTTCCCGGCCGCGGGTGGCCTCCACCCGGCCTCAGCCATCAGCCCTGCCTGCCTCCAGCCGCCTTCTGGTTAATGAGTTATCCAGCCTGGCACTTCGGTTGCGCCAGCGAGACCAAGTCTCGGCTTTGGTTAATGATTTGAGCCGAACCGACCTGCCCCCCGCCCCCGCGGGCTGAAGTCGGGCAGGTCTGCCGATTTCCCGACTCCTTTCGGGGCCTAATCGGGTCGCGCGTGCCGCCTGGCGCGATCGGGGCCCATGCCCCGGCCTCTGCCAGGCCTCGGGCAGCCGCTTTTGAAGCCCGACCAAAAACCCGAAAAATGGGCAAAAAGGGAATAAATTCCCGCCCAAAAAGGGTGAATAGTCGGTTGGGCGGCAGCCCTGGTCGGTCTCTGCAGACCTGGAGGCTCGAGACGTTTGTTTGGAAAACTCACCAAGTCTCGATTCTGCCACCTCCTACCTCTGTGCAGATACCCCGCCAACCCCCAAGGACAGAAATGACAAGTGTCAAGTTGGCGGGGCGTCGGGCCACCTGCTGCCGGCCATGAGCATCCAAATCCCCGCAAAAGGGGCATTTTCATTTCTTCATCGGGACTTCCGACAATTGCCGAGGTTCAACTCATTAACGTTGTTCGCAGACACTTGCCAGAAAATGCAAGTGGCCACTTTGCCGGGCCGACTCGCTTGCCCAAGCGGGAAACCATCAACCGCAGGCCCGGTAAGGCGGCCGAATCTGACCTCATAGACTTCCACACAACGGGACTTTTGACTTTCCCGGCCGCGGGTGGCCTCCACCCGGCCTCAGCCATCAGCCCTGCCTGCCTCCAGCCGCCTTCTGGTTAATGAGTTATCCAGCCTGGCACTTCGGTTGCGCCAGCGAGACCAAGTCTCGGCTTTGGTTAATGATTTGAGCCGAACCGACCTGCCCCCCGCCTCCCCCGGGCTGAACTCGGGCAGGTCTGCCGATTTCCCGACTCCTTTCGGGGCCTAATCGGGTCGCGCGAGCCGCCTGGCGCGACCGGGGACATGCCCCGGCCTCTGCCAGGCCTCGGGCTGCCGTTTTTGAAGCCCGACCAAAAACCCGAAAAATGGACAAAAATGGAAAAAATTCCCGCCCAAAAAGGGTGAATAGTCGGTTGGGCGGCAGCCCTGGTCGGTCTCTGCAGACCTGGAGGCTCGAGACGTGACTTTGGAAAACTCACCAATTCTCGATCAGCCACCTCCTACCTCTGTGCAGGTACCCCGCCAACCCCCAAGGACAGAAATGACAAGTGTCAAGTTGGCGGGACGGATTTGACTTCGGTCGCCGAGCCCTGGAACTAATTTCCCGCAAACGGCTTCGGATTTAGCTCCATCCAGACTTCCGGGACGAAACTTGACAGGCCGTATCTCCGCACTCCCGGAGCGCAGCCGCACCGTTCCGGCACCCATCGACGCGGCTGGCCGAGCCCGAGCGAACGCACCCCACGGCGGACGGCTAGGCCTTTCCGATTTTTTCACCCTTTTTCCCGAAAAGATTCCAACTGGCAGGGACATTCGCCCGACGGCTTAAAGACATGCCCTTCTGCCACACTAACGTCCCCGCCTTCGTTTGGCTATGTTGGCTTCGTCATTTCCGTCTTTTATTAAAGATACCATCTTAACACGCCGGTTAACCATTTGCCAGAGTTTTCGGTTAATGGTTTGCCACCTTCAACCCATTTGGTTAACCATTTGCCGCCGACAATTTTCAGTTCATCAGTTGCCACATTCAGACTTTCTTCTCCGGTTGCATTTCGCGGACTTCCAGCGCGCTCGGCTTCGGGTCGGCCCGCAGGAATGTGGTAGCGTTCGATGCCGCTTGCCTTCCTCTTCCCC
>NW_027251394.1:7500-10000 GCF_044704955.1 Pristiophorus japonicus | reverse complement strand
GCATCCAAATCCCGCAAAAGGGGCATTTTCATTTCTTCATCGGGACTTCGGCAATTTCCAAGTTCAACTCATTAACGTTGTTCGCAGACACTTGCCAGAAAATGCAAGTGGCCACTTTGCCGGGCCGACTCGCTTGCCCAAGCGGGAAACCATCAACCTGAAGGCCCGGTAAGGCGGCCGAATCTGGACCTCATAGACTTCCACACAACGGGACTTTTGACTTTCCCGGCCGCGGGTGGCCTCCACCCGGCCTCAGCCATCAGCCCTGCCTGCCTCCAGCCGCCTTCTGGTTAATGAGTTATCCAGCCTGGCACTTCGGTTGCGCCAGCGAGACCAAGTCTCGCTTTGGTTAATGATTTGAGCCGAACCTGACCTGCCCCCCGCCACCGCGGGCTGAACTCGGCAAGTCTGCCGATTTCCCGACTCCTTTCTGGGCCTAATCGGGTCGCGCGAGCCGCCTGGCGCGATCGGGGCCCATGCCCCGGCCTCTGCCAGGCCTCGGGCAGCCGCTTTTGAAGCCCGACCAAAAACCGAAAAATGGGCAAAAAGGGAATAAATTCCCGCCCAAAAGGGTGAATAGTCGGTTGGGCGGCAGCCCTGGTCGGTCTCTGCAGACCTGGAGGCTCGAGACGTTTGTTTGGAAAACTCACCAAGTCTCGATTCTGCCACCTCCTACCTCTGTGCAGATACCCCGCAACCCCCAAGGACAGAAATGACAAGTGTCAAGTTGGCGGGGCGTCGGGCCACCTGCTGCCGGCCATGAGCATCCAAATCCCCGCAAAAGGGCATTTCATTCTTCATCGGGACTTCCGGCAATTTCCAAGGTTCAACTCATTAACGGTGTTCGCAGACACTTGCCAGAAAATGCAAGTGGCCACTTTGCCGGGCCGACTCGCTTGCCCAAGCGGGAAACCATCAACCGAAGGCCCGGTAAGGCGGCCGAATCTGACCTCATAGACTTCCACACAACGGACTTTGACTTTCCCGGCCGCGGGTGGCCTCCACCCGGCCTCAGCCATCAGCCCTGCCTGCCTCCAGCCGCCTTCTGGTTAATGAGTATCCAGCCTGGCACTTCGGTTGCGCCAGCGAGACCAAGTCTCGGCTTTGGTTAATGATTTGAGCCGAACCGACCTGCCCCCGCCCCGCGGGCTGAAGTCGGGCAGGTCTGCGATTTCCCGACTCCTTTCGGGGCCTAATCGGGTTCGCGCGTGCCGCCTGGCCGCGATCGGGGCCCATGCCCCGGCCTCTGCCAGGCCTCGGGCAGCCGCTTTTGAAGCCCGACCAAAAAACCGAAAAATGGGCAAAAAGGGAATAAATTCCCGCCCAAAAAGGGTGAATAGTCGGTGGCGGCAGCCCTGGTCGGTCTCTGCAGACCTGGAGGCTCGAGACGTTGTTTGGAAAACTCACCAAGTCTCGATTCTGCCACCTCCTACCTCTGTGCAGATACCCGCCAACCCCCAAGGACAGAAATGACAAGTGTCAAGTTGGCGGGGCGTCGGGCCACCTGCTGCCGGCCATGAGCATCCAAATCCCCGCAAAAGGGGCATTTTCATTTCTTCATCGGGACTTCCGACAATTGCCGAGGTTCAACTCATTAACTTGTTCCGCAGACACTTGCAGAAAATGCAAGTGGCCACTTTGCCGGGCCGACTCGCTTGCCCAAGCGGGAAACCATCAACCGCAGGCCCGGTAAGGCGGCCGAATCTGACCTCATAGACTTCCACACAACGGGACTTTGACTTTCCGGCCGCGGGTGGCCTCCACCCGGCCTCAGCCATCAGCCCTGCCTGCCTCCAGCCGCCTTCTGGTTAATGAGTTATCCCAGCCTGGCACTTCGGTTGCGCCAGCGAGACCAAGTCTCGGCTTTGGTTAATGATTTGAGCCGAACCGACCTGCCCCCCGCCTCCCCCGGGCTTGAACTCGGGCAGGTCTGCCGATTTCCCGACTCCTTTCGGGGCCTAATCGGGTCGCGCGAGCCGCCTGGCGCGACCGGGGACATGCCCCGGCCTCTGCCAGGCCTCGGGCTGCCGTTTTGAGCCGACCAAAACCCGAAAAATGGACAAAAATGGAAAAAATTCCCGCCCAAAAAGGGTGAATAGTCGGTTGGGCGGCAGCCCTGGTCGGTCTCTGCAGACCTGGAGGCTCGAGACGTGACTTTGGAAAACTCACCATTCTCGATCAGCCACCTCCTACCTCTGTGCAGGTACCCCGCCAACCCCCAAGGACAGAAATGACAAGTGTCAAGTTGGCGGGACGGATTGACTTCGGTCGCCGAGCCCTGGAACTAATTTCCCGCAAACGGCTTCGGATTTAGCTCCATCCAGGACTTCCGGGACGAAACTTGACAGGCCGTATCTCCGCACTCCGGAGCGCAGCCGCACCGTTCCGGCACCCATCGACGCGGCTGGCCGAGCCCGAGCGAACGCACCCCACGGCGGACGGCTAGGCCTTTCCGATTTTTTCACCTTTTTCCGAAAGATTCCAACTGCAGGGACATTCG